>NC_086328.1:31334104-31511604 GCF_036172605.1 Pelobates fuscus
CTTGCTTGGGCCCCCTGGGCCCTGCCGCCGTCGCCCCTCACTCCCTGGTATGCAATCACGGCATCCATCCCAATGCAGTGGCGGCATTAAATAGAATGAATTTTATTGGGACACCCAATTGCAAGATTGGACTAAAGGTAGAACCCCATCTGTTGTGCAACTCTAACAATGCTTTGACAGGTGGGGCTCTACCAATTTCCCATGCTTGCAGGGTTGTATTTAGCACTGTTTTGTGTGTTTGAATGTAAGCATGTGTTTGTATGAAGTATGTTTGTGTTAATGTGTTTGTATGTGGTACTGGAGTTTGAATGAAAGTGTGCATTTATGTGTAGTGTTTGTTTTTGAATGTAGGAGTGTGCTTGTATGTAGTGTTGAAGTTTGAATGGAGGGGTGTATTTGTATATAAAGCTGCGGCTCAGATGCACAGGTACATACTCTGACACACAAGCAGATACACAGATACATACACTGACTACATACAGATAAGCAGGCACATACACTGACAGACATACTGACACACAGGTACATATATTGACACACACAGACACATACACTGGTAGACGTACTGACAGACACACACAGGCTTATATACAGACATACTGACACACACACTGATCAACATACTGACACACATACACTGACAGAAATACTGACACCCACACACAGGCACATACACTGACCGAGATACTGACACACACACACACACACACACACAGACACACTGACACCCATATACACTGAGAAATACTGACACACATCCAGGCACATATACTGACACACACACAGACACATACAGAGACTGACACATGCATGCACATGCACTGACAGACATACTGACACACACACACACACACACACACTGACAGACACACTGACACCCATATACACTGAGAAATACTGACACACATCCAGGCACATATACTGACACACACAGACACATACAGAGACTGACACATGCATGCACATGCACTGACAGACATACTGACACACACACAGACATACTGACACACACACAGACATACTGACACACACACACAAATATTTTGACACACAGACAGACCTACTGACACACACAGATATATTGACACACAGACACACAGACAAACAGACATACTGACACACAGACAAACAGACATACTGACACACAGACAAACAGACATATACAGACACACAGACAGATATATTGACACACAGACAAACACATGTAAAATGTACATTTTTAAACCCACCCTCAAGTTTCCTACCTTTTGCTGGAGGGTGGATTCTATGGGGTTCCAGTGTGGTGCCTGAGGATGATGGGAGTGAGGATCCCCCATCCTCACTCCCTCCCAGCCGGCTGCCGGAAAGCAAGGGGCCCGGTCGTGGGGGGAAAGAGCGCCCGACCCGGGCCCCTGCTGATACAAGCCCTCCGGGTGGCCCTAAGTGCATGGGCCACCCGGTGGGACTCAGAGGACGGGGGGAAATTTTTTACATCATTTTTTTTAAAAAAAAAAATCTAATTACATGTTTCTCCCCCCTCCCTGCTTACCTTGTCCAGGGAGGGGGGAGATTCCATGATCCCTGGTGGTCCGGTGGGGGGGCCCCCGGCTCCCCTTTACCGCAGAGGGGGCCCAGGCAGCACACAGCTTCTCTTCTCTCCTCTGTTCCAATAACTCTCGCGAGACCCGCGGAGCGTTGCCATGGCAACCGGGTCTCGCGAGAGTTATTACAAGAGAGGAGAAGCTGTGTGCTGCCTGGGCCCCCTCTGCGGTAACAGGGAGCCGGGGGCCCGCGGCTGCACACAAAGATAGCGATATTCGCTATCTATGTGTGCAGGGAGGGAAAGTGGGGCCCAGGACTGCCAGAGCAGTCCGGGCCCCCCAGGGCCGCCGGGCCCGTGACAACCGTCATGGTTGTCACCCCCTGATGGCGGCCCTGGTCTCAAGGGTCTTCCCTGCTTCACTCCCTACACAGAAATAGGGAAGACCATAGACACAGTTTTCAAACATTCAAGAAACGTTGTCAGTTTTCAAACATTGTCTAACCCTAGGTGCATGGATATAGCTGTGTGCATTTTTTTTTACATATACTTAAAGGGACGCTATAGTCACCAGAACTACAGCTTAGTGTAGTTGTTCTGGTGAGTATAGTCTGTCCCTGCAAACTTTTTCATGTAAACACTGCCTTTTCAAAGAAAAGGCAGTGTTTATATTACAGCCTAGGAACACTTTCAGTGGCCACTCCTCTGACAGCCGCTAGAGATGCTTCCTGGGAAAGTGCTGCACAGTGTGCAGCACTGACGTTCAGTGCTGAACTTGATGCTAGAGATGCGTTGATTCAATCCATCTCTATAAGGAGATGCTGATTGGCCAGGGTTACATTTGGCTCCACACCACCTCCTTGGCTGAGATTGTCATTTCAATAACAAACCAAACATCATACACTCGAAAGAGGAGGGCTATAAGTAAGGAAAACACAATTCTGGCCTTTCAAAAGGTTCATTACTTTTTTTTGTTTGTTTTTAATACAACTTTGTCACCAACATCTTTTTTTAAAAAAAAAAAAAATTTTAAAGCAAGAAGAAAAATAAAAATGTACTGTACTATCAGATTTTTCCAAGAAAATGAGAAACATCTGATTACTTTGCATACATTAAATATTTGGCAAAGAATAAAAGAAAGTTAAGGGCAGCCTCAAAAAAGTGTGTTAAGTGAAAGTAATGTTTGTAAAGATCAAGCCCGCTTTATTACATTATTGGTGTACTGAACCACAAGCAGTAATGCTATTGAAACTCAGACAACACACTACGGTGTGGAGAAACTAGCAGATATGCAATTGCACTCAAACTTTCATTTGTTTCTTCTTCTCCCAATTAAAGACCAATATTGAGCTCACGGATTTCCTAGCTGTGTGAGCAATTCAAATAGTTTACTTTACCAGGGGAACCATGGGTATTGTGATCTGTGTTGCCCTAATCAATTGGTCTACACGGGGCTCTGCCATTATTCTGACATTAGTCTTTGGTACAGTTTACTCTTTACTTACTTTCTATTTTTTTCTTAGTCCAAGCTCTGAGATGTCATAGATTTTGCTATTGCCTTTATTCTAGGTATTGCATTGTGCTTGCACCGGCATTTGTTATGTTTGTTGCAGTAACCTGGCATAGTCACTGCAACAGCTTCCCATATGAACCCCACGTTACACTCTGACCTCTTCACTTGCCTCTGTCAGAATTCTTGCATACGTTTTTATCAAAGTTCCCAAACCAATCTCTGGTATAGTGTCAGGATCGGGGCAGGGATCCAACACGCAAAGTACAAACAGGTACAGGGTACGTATACCGGACCTTAGAATGGCCGGACTAACGTACAGAGAGTATAGAGAATGGTCAGAGACAAGCCGAGGTCGAGGGAACGAGAGGACAGGTAAGTGAGTAACAAGCCGGGTCAAGGATAACAGAGGTAAACAGAGTAAGTCAAACAAGCCGGGTCGGAATCAAAAGGATAACTGAAAAACACCAGAGCACTGTGTGACTAGACAGGCTAGAACCACGACAGGGCAATGAGCAACAGGGCGAAGTATGTTTAAATACCCTGGCTAGAGAGGATAGACACGCCTCCGACGAGTCCTGATTGGTCTCCAACGGATTGAGTGACAGGTCGTTCCGGATTGGCGTCATGACGTCGGTCTCCAGGCACCATGCTACATAAGGAAGTAACTCCCTCGCGGCCGGCGTTTATGTGACCGGGTCGACCGCGAGGAACAGAGGAAACATGGCGTCCGGACGGATAAACGTCTAAGTCTCTACCTCTCTCGGAGGTAGAGACCTCAGGTACCCTGACAGTACCCCCCCTCTCAGATACGCCCACCGGGCGGAAGGAACCGGGACGAGATGGGAAGCGGGCGTGATACGCCCTGCGGAGACGAGGAGCATGAACATCCTCTTGAGGTACCCAACTCCTCTCTTCAGGACCATAACCCTTCCAATCGACCAGATATTGAACCTTTCCCCGTGAGATTCGAGAATCAACAATAGAGTTAACCTCATACTCCTCCTGACCCTCCACCTGAACAGAACGAGGAGGGGCTATTGTGGAGGAAAATCTGTTGCATATAAGTGGTTTCAGCAATGAAACATGAAACGAGTTAGGGATGCGTAAGGTAGTAGGAAGAGCTAGACGGTACGCAACTGGATTGATTCGAGTCAGCACCCTGTAAGGGCCAATATAACGGGGAGCGAACTTCATGGAGGGCACTTTTAAACGGATGTTCCTTGTGCTCAACCATACCTTATCACCTGGAACAAAGGTCGGAGCCGCCCTTCTACGTTTATCAGCGTGTTTCTTAACCAGCATAGAGTTGTGTATAAGGATTTGTCGAGTTTGGTCCCACAACTTCCTCAAATTGGCCACATGAACATCAACCGACGGCACCCCCTGGGAAGGAGAAGCCGAAGGAAGAATAGACGGATGAAAGCCATAATTCATGAAGAAGGGGCTTGAATGAGTAGAATCGCAAACGAGATTGTTGTGTGCAAACTCCGCCCAAGGAATCAAACCGACCCAATCGTCCTGGTGTTCGGAAACAAAACATCGTAAATATTGTTCAATTTTCTGGTTGGTACGTTCAGCAGCTCCGTTAGACTGAGGATGATAGGCAGAAGAAAAGTTCAACTTGATACCTAGTTGTGAACAGAAGGCCCTCCAAAATCGGGAAATAAATTGAGATCCTCTGTCAGATACAATTTGGGAGGGTATCCCATGTAGGCGAAAAATCTCCCTAGCGAATATCTCTGCCAATTCGGGAGAAGACGGTAGTTTAGGCAGAGGAATGAAGTGAGCCATCTTAGTGAATCTGTCAACCACGGTGAGAATAACAGTCTGTTTTTTAGAGGTAGGCAGATCGACAATAAAGTCCATGGCCAAGCAGGACCAAGGTTTCTCTGGAACCTCTAAGGGATGCAGGAATCCACATGGGAGTGTATGGGGTTGTTTGGTTTTAGTACAAACCTCACAAGCAGTGATGAAATCTTTAGTATCTTTACGTAAAGCAGGCCACCAGAAGTCTTTGGAGATCAAAGCAAATGTTTTGCGAATACCAGGATGTCCCGCCATCTTGCTGTTATGGAGACACTGCAACAGTTCCAGTTGAAGAGCGGGAGGAACGAAATGTCGACCCGCAGGAGTCTGTTTAGGTGCTAGATGTTGCAGCTTAATGATCTTGGCCAGTAACGGGGAGTGAATCCTGAGATTCGTATTAGCAACAATATTGCATTTTGGAACTATAGAAGAAAGAACCGGTTCCGGTATAGTAGAGGGTTCATATTGGCGAGATAAAGCATCGGCTTTAGAGTTCTTAGAACCAGGTCTGTAAGTCAGCACATAATTGAAGTGAGTCAGGAATAAGGACCAACGCGCTTGCCTAGAAGACAGACGCTTAGCCTCCTCAATATAGGACAAGTTTTTGTGGTCCGTCAAAATAGTAATAGGGTGTAAGGTCCCCTCCAATAAATGTCTCCACTCCTTTAAGGCTTTAATGACCGCTAACAGTTCCCTGTCTCCGATGTCATATCTGCTCTCAGGCCCAGAAAGTTTCTTTGAAAAAAAACCACACGGGTGTAGTGGTTTATCCACCCCTAACCTTTGTGACAGAACCGCACCTACTCCTGTCTCAGAGGCGTCAACCTCGAGTAGAAACGGCAAAGTCGTATCAGGATGGACTAAAATTGGAGCAGAAGCAAAAAGTTCTTTGAGATTCTTGAAAGCAGCGAGAGCTTCAGTAGACCACGTCTTAGTATCCGCCCCCTGTTTGGTCATATTGGTAATGGGCGCAATAATAGACGAGTAACCCTTAATGAAGCGCCTATAATAATTGGAGAACCCAATAAACCTCTGAATAGCCTTGAGTCCCTTAGGCAATGGCCAATCTAGAATAGACTGGAGTTTGTCAGGATCCATCTTAAAGCCCTCCCCAGAAATCACGTATCCCAGAAAGTCTATCTGGGTCTGGTCAAAACTGCATTTCTCCAACTTACAGTATAAACCGTGTTGCAGGAGTTTGTGTAACACCCTTCTGACTTGTCTATGGTGAGTCTCAATCTCTCTAGAGTGTATGAGTATGTCATCCAGGTAGACAATAACACAATCATGTTGGAATTCCCTAAGAACTTCGTTAATCAAATCTTGAAAAACTGCAGGTGCGTTACAAAGACCAAAGGGCATGACCGTGTACTCATAATGACCATAGCGGGTATCAAACGCTGTCTTCCACTCGTGACCTTGCTGGATTCTCACCAAGTTATATGCCCCTCTGAGATCCAACTTGGTGAAAATTTTAGAATCCTTTAGCCGGTCAAAGAGCTCGGTAATCAGAGGAATAGGATAGGCATTTCTGATGGTTATTTTATTCAAACCTCGGTAATCGATGCAAGGTCTGAGTGAACCATCCTTCTTTTTAACAAAAAAAATCCAGCCCCGGCAGGAGAGGAAGATCTCCTAATGAATCCCTTGTCTAAATTCTCCTGAATATACTCCTCTAAAACAGCATTCTCTTTAGTGGATAGAGGGTATACATGACCCCTGGGTGGCATGGTACCAGGCAATAGATTAATTTTACAATCAAATGTCCTGTGTGGGGGTAGCGTATCAGCGTTCTTCTTGTCGAACACTGCTTTTAAATCCAGGTATAGAGAAGGTATCTGTATCCCCTTAGACTGGGTAGAACTGTCTGGTGTGTTGATTACAGCCAATGGGGATACCCTGCGTAAACACCTGTCCTGACAACCCTGACCCCATGAGAGTATTTCCCCTAACTCCCAATCGATAATAGGATTATGTCTCCTTAACCATGGGTACCCCAGAACTATGGGAACAGAAGGAGACGAAATGAGCATAAGTGATAAGTTCTCCTCGTGTAAGATACCAACAGTTAGGTTAATAGGTATAGTCTCACGCGAGATAACAGGCTCGAGTAGCGGTCTACCATCTATGGCCTCAACGGCCAAAGGTATCTCTCTTAACTGGGATGGGATAGTGTGCTTAGTAGCAAAGGCTTGATCGATAAAATTCTCAGCAGCACCGGAATCTATCAAGGCCATGGTCTTTAGCACTCCCTTCTCCCACGTTAAAGAAACTGGTAACAGCAACCTGTGATTTTTATAATTATGAGTAGAGGACAAAATAGAAACACCCAAGGCCTGTCCTCTAGAGAAACTTAGGTGCGGGCGTTTCCTGAGCGAATAGGACAATTCAGGCGCAAGTGACCTCTGACTCCACAATACATACATAATCCCTGCCTTCTCTTGTACTGTCTCTCCTCCTCTGAAAGGTGAGTATTGCCTATCTGCATAGGTTCAGGAAACAGTGAGGTATTGGAATCAGGACTTTGAAATGCGGGTGCTAACTTAAAGGTAGGTCTAAGATTCCTCTCTCGAGTGTTCTGTCTCTCTCTTAAACGCTCATCAATGCGAGAAATGAACGAAATTAAGTCCTCTAAATTCTCAGGGAGCTCCCTAGTAGCAACTTCGTCAAGGATAACATCTGATAACCCGTTCAAAAATACATCTATATAAGCCTGCTCATTCCACTTGACTTCTGCCGCCAGAGACCTGAACTCTAGTGCATAATCCACAAGTGTTCGGTTCTCCTGTCTCAGGCGCAACAGTAATCTGGCTGCATTGACCTTCCTACCAGGCGGGTCAAAAGTTCTTCTAAGGGCAGCTACAAAGGCATTATAATTATATACCAACAGGTTATCGTTCTCCCATAATGGGTTGGCCCATCTCAGAGCTTTCTCAATGAGTAAGGTGACAATAAATCCAACCTTTGCCCTATCGGTAGGATAGGAGCGAGGTTGCAATTCAAAATGAATATTGATCTGGTTTAAAAAACCACGACACTTCTCAGGTGAACCACCATAACGTACTGGTGGGGTAATACGGGAAGAGGCACCTACAGTGGCTACCTCTAGGCCTGAATTTACAGAGGAAATAGGAGTAGTACGCGTCTCCTCTGGTGGGTTATTAGCACGAGATAATAACGCCTGTAGTGCTAAGGCCATTTGGTCCATTCTGTGTTCCATGGCGTCAAACCTGGAATCAGAGGGACAAACCTGACTGTTTGTACCTGCAGGATCCATTGGCCCTGTCGTAATGTCAGGATCGGGGCAGGGATCCAACACGCAAAGTACAAACAGGTACAGGGTACGTATACCGGACCTTAGAATGGCCGGACTAACGTACAGAGAGTATAGAGAATGGTCAGAGACAAGCCGAGGTCGAGGGAACGAGAGGACAGGTAAGCGAGTAACAAGCCGGGTCAAGGATAACAGAGGTAAACAGAGTAAGTCAAACAAGCCGGGTCGGAATCAAAAGGATAACTGAAAAACACCAGAGCACTGTGTGACTAGACAGGCTAGAACCACGACAGGGCAATGAGCAACAGGGCGAAGTATGTTTAAATACCCTGGCTAGAGAGGATAGACACGCCTCCGACGAGTCCTGATTGGTCTCCAACGGATTGAGTGGCAGGTCGTTCCGGATTGGCGTCATGACGTCGGTCTCCGGGCACCATGCTACATAAGGAAGTAACTCCCTCGCGGCCGGCGTTTATGTGACCGGGTCGACCGCGAGGAACAGAGGAAACATGGCGTCCGGACGGATAAACGTCTAAGTCTCTACCTCTCTCGGAGGTAGAGACCTCAGGTACCCTGACATATAGTCCCTCTCATTGAACATTGTCATAGCCCCTACACCAGCTCCATAGATTCCCTGCTCATGGAACAGACGCTGCCATAGGTTCTGCCCCAATTTCTATCATAGTTTCTTCAACTCTTCTCTAATAGCTTCAGAAGAGGACCAGCCAGAATAACATGGCAGCACCCATGAAAGAAAGGTTCAGGTAAGTAAATCAGTCTCTATCATAAATATAAATAAATATAGCTATGATGTGTAGGACAACTGCAAGCTTGTAGTCCATTATCACTAGGAGATGAGATAATAAATGTCTTGATCAGGACTGATCACATCAACACGTTTGTATGTCTAAAATGAAAATGAGAGTATGTAAGACCTTGAGAAAAAGATTGTAAAAACTAATAGGAGGTAACAATCCCAAAAGCAGAATACATAGTGTGTCCCTAGTACTTAAGAATTTACACGTAGTGATGCAATGATATTGTCAAGGATCAATGTATCTTAAAGGACCACTCTAGTGCCAGGAAAGCATACTCGTTTTCCTGGCACTAGAGTGCCCTGAGGGTGCCCCCACCCTCAGGGACCCCCTCCCGCCCGGCTCTGGAAAGGGGAAAGGGGTTAAATCTTACCTTTTTCCAGCGCTGGGCGGAGAGATCTCCTTCTGCTCTCCTCCTCCGATCCTCCTCTTCTCCTCCCCGTCGGCTGAATGCGCACGCGCGGCAAGAGCTGCGCGCGCATTCAGCCGGTCACATAGGAAAGCATTCATAATGCTTTCCTATGGACACTGGCGTGCTCTCACTGTGAAAATCACAGTGAGAAGCACGCAAGCGCCTCTAGTGGCTGTCAATGAGACAGCCACTAGAGGACATAGGGGGAAGGCTTAACCCATTCATAAACATAGCAGTTTCTCTGAAACTGCTATGTTTATGAAAAAATGGGTTAACCCTAGAAGGACCTGGCACCCAGACCACCTCATTAAGCTGAAGTGGTCCGGGTGCCTAGAGTGGTCCTTTAACATGCAAACCTAGTACAAACAGTAAAGAGAAAGTATTACAGGTCCTTAGAATGACCGGGCTTAGAGTTAAAGACAGTCTGAAGACAGAAAAAGAAAAGTACAACAGAAGCACAGAATTAAAAAAACTGAAGAAACTAGTCCAAGATCAGGCAAATCAGAATTCAGGGAAATTAATACAAAGTCAAGTTGGTAACCAAAACATAATTGAAAACAAATGCAGGCACTCTCTGTTCAGCTGTCATTGGTCTGGGTCAAATTCTGGTGCCAGAACATGTGTGACCTGAGTCTCAGAAATGGCATGTTGGCTGTGGATCCAAAATATGACACAGGCCCAACTGGTCATAATGGATGAACAGACGGATGGGTCCAGGTCAAAATTGTACACCAGAACGACGTGTAGTGTCATCTTGTGTTTGTTGATATCTTGAAGGGTCAGATGATGTGGCAGGTATCTTGAGTTCAGATGTAGAACATTAGGGGGAAAAACTAGGACCTGGCTTTAATGACTGGGTTAGTCCACCTATATGAACTGAGAACAAAGGCTGCATCTGGACCATCCCCCAGTGGCCCTAAGAATGGGCCATTGTCCCAGAGGGAAGCTGTAGAGTGAGGAAAATTAATAAAATCATGTGTTCATGTATTTATTTACATTATCTATTTCTGTTTACTACTGCATTAGGGATGAGAAGTCGATAATAGCCGCTGAACTGGTTTCTGTTAAAAATGATTAGTAGAAGTATATTAAAGTATACGGATCACATCAATATTTTTGTACATCTTAAACCATACCTACAACTCGCCTTTAACATTGTTCTGGATTGACACTAATTTAAACATGACTAATTGAGGGAGTAAACTGAGGAAGTTTGAGGAAACTGACTAATGTATAACCAAATGACTAATTAAGCACATGACCTCTGTGATATGCAAGACCAGTGATATCAGATCAAATAAAACCAACTTGGTGCATCACCTATGCAATAGGGAAACTCATTGATGAATGATCAAATATGATCAATTGATCATGCAATCTCTGCGATAGAACAGCTTAGGAATTTACAACCAAATTTGCTCAATTCTGTGATAGAAAAAGCTTGTTGTGTGACCTTAGTGATAAAGTACGCACCATAATATACAACTCGGTATATGACCATTAAAAATTTAAACTAACCTTCAAGATGGATTAATATTCCCACATATAGTGGTACTTAACTTCAAATGATGTAGCTTCACAGGTGGTGGTTCCCAATTTACCACACTTCTTAAACAGCAAAATAATCAAAATATTAGGGATTCCACTAAACATATTATAAAAGAATTAAAAAGTAACACCATATGGTGAAGCACAGTTACATAAAATGTAATATGTGCTATAAAATCACACTCACAGAATGAAGTAAAATTTGGCACCTATGTTTTGACTGCTTTGGAATTTTAATGAAATTCTGACGCAGTTAGTATGAGTATTTCATAACAATTTCTTTTGTGTTTTGGTGACACTTTGTCTATGTTTAGGTCCGTGTTCTATTTAGCTTGACTAATACTCTGGTGAGACAAAATGTTGCCACTTGGTGTAGATTCAGTCTCTTTTTTTGGGCTTTTTTTTATATGTAACTTCATGATAGTACAGCTGCTGCTCTACAGAGGAAGACAGGAGGAGAAACAGGAGTGAAAATAAAAAGAAATATATTTGAATTAATTTCTAAACCCACCAAACCCCTTAATGACAAAGTAATTAGTCAGACCTCAATTACAGCTTTAATTTTTCAACCTCGATACATACCCAAGGAGACAGACATGGCTATTCAGTAAAGTGTAATTTTTCCGGAATTCAAAAAGAACTTCAAATGTTAGGATACAATAGCTGAACAAAACTCTCCAAGTCAGCTATATGTTTAATATTTAATCACATACCTTGCCTAATTTAATTGTATACTTTCGTCTGCCGTCATATGTCTTGCGTTTCTTCTTATTTCGTTCGTTGGAAACTTCCTTCCTTTTTAATGTAACCAGTATATTCCAAAGATATATTCTAGGTCACTGGACCCCCTCCTGGTGTTTCAGTCAGTTCACACTTCCAGTTTATTTATAACAGTCTACTTATAACAAAAAATAAAAAAAACCTTGGACTGAAGGGCACCGGTATTTACTATTTGTTTGGTGCTCTGTTGAACAAAAATAATAAAATGCAGAATTGTACCCTATAGACTAGCTAAACACAATACAGTTAAATATGTTAACATTCTTAAAAAAAAAATGAAAAAGTTCCTTCCGCTTTTAATAGATTTTAATGCTCATTCTAACTTGACATTCATTCCATATAGATATACATAGCAGATCTGGAGTGCCCGTACGGGTGGGACCAGTCTGATATGCTTCAGATATGTTCTCTCTGTAATGGCACAAGATAAGCTAAAACCAGTTTGAGATCGGAGCGGGGTCCCACCGAAGGGCAGGCTATTTCAGCTGCTGTACGTTCTCAGTGCACTCTTGCACCTTGTTTTTTGCTCTCCATATAGATATACATATCTATCTAGATCAGGGGTTCTCAACCTTGTCCTCAAGGACCCCCTACCAGTCCAGGATTTGGGGATTACCTGGGTGTGTCTAAGGTGTTTAGAAAAAGGAAAAAAAAACACCTTGGACTCTAAGGTGTTTTTTTTTTATTTTTCTTAGCACCTTAGACACACCCAGGTAATCCCTAAACCCTGGACTGGTAGGGGGTCCTTGAGAACCCCTGATCTAGAGTGACTGTTTCAATATGGAACAATGCTGACAAGCGTCAGGATGAGGAGCAACACAGGAGTATTTTTAAAGGTAAATTATTTTAGTTTGGTTTTGTTTTGCTTTGAAATGGATGTGAATGGTAATAGATGGTAACGCTATAGATATTTTTTATAAAGTAAAATAGCCGGATAGATGCATATAACTGATGGATGGCCGGACTTAACACCTCGCCTATAGTTCCCCAGTCCGAGTTAAAGGTAGCAAGAAAAGAGAGTAGCAATAGAGACAAGTGTGGTCAAATACCAAAAGGACTCCAGTGTACGGTAACATC
Source organism: Pelobates fuscus (assembly GCF_036172605.1). Lineage (NCBI taxonomy): Eukaryota > Metazoa > Chordata > Amphibia > Anura > Pelobatidae > Pelobates > Pelobates fuscus. The sequence continues at coordinate 31,346,849 of NC_086328.1, forward strand.
CAGAATCAGAACTGGCACCAAAATGATGCTGAGTTTGTTTGTATCTATCTATCTATCTATCTATCTATCTATCTATCTATCTATCTATCTATCTCCTATTTACTTGTCTGTTTTTCACATCTATTTAAAACAACAACAAGGTATAAAGAAAAAGAAACACATTGGAGGATTATTCTACATTGTCTTTTGTCTTATTACATTGTTTTATACTGCCTAATGTACCATGATGACATGTAGGCGTTCTAGAATTCCCTTTCTCACTTTGTGTCTAGTTGGATGGTTGGTTAATTACTAATCCCAGTTCCTCCCTGAATGCTGATAAAATCTCTAGAGGTTCCATTTTGCTCGGAGTGTAATTTCTGTTACTATTACCCATCTGTGCATTATATTAGCCTCCTTCTGTGACACAACGATAATTTTCAAAGTTGAATTCTTTGTAAGCCAAGCAATATCTTGAAACAAAAATAAAAGATCGGGCAAGAGCAAGCTTGTAAAGTAACCTTTAGTGAAGCCTTTATGCTTCAGATAGCCAGCATATTGTTGAATTCCTTTTGTCTAACAGCTCTTGGCGTGCCTATTTCACTTGATATTATTTCACTTCAAATGCCTCAAATGTTTTATCTCTCAGAAAAGATAGTCTATAGCACAATCATTCTGACCCCATAGGGTCTCTTTCAAATTATATAACTGAATGTCTTGAAATTTGATCCTTAAATATTTCCAAAAATGTGGGGGTTTAGTACTGGATTTGGGAGTCATCATACTGTTGGGAGATCATACTGTTCCTTCATCTTCATTTTGAAGGTTCTATATATTTATTTGCTCATTGTCATACATGCACTGACCAGTTAAATATTCATAACAGACTGATCCATAAAGGCCCTTCTTACTTTTATCTTGCCTCCAAAATCATAACAATCTCTAAGTCTTTGCAATTCTTACATACGCTCCTTATTTAAAAGTATTTTGAAATTTGAACATTTTATTTTGTCAGTAAAACTTTCAATGAACATTTACAGACTTTGGGTTTCTCTAAATAGTTTCCATTTGGGTTTCTCTAAATAGATTCCATTAAATGCATACACCTTGTATATAAAGCCAATGAGCGTTAAATGCATAAATCGTGTATATCAAGCCAACGAGCAATACATACATACATACATACATACATACATACATTTAAAATATAATGCTAACGTAAAGTAATAGTATAAACTTGGTGTATAATGCCAATGAGCAGTAAATACAAAAATGAGGTGTATCATACCAATGAAAAGTAGATGCATAAACATGGTATATCATGCTAATGAGCAGTTAACACAAAAACTTGTATTGAGGAACATGTTCTTCAAATGTTTTATCTCTCAGAGAAGATAGAACAATAATTTTGACCCCATAGGGTCTCTTTCAAATTATTTAACTGAATGTCTTGAAATTTTTAATGTACCCAGTACACTACACAACGTTCTTTTAAAAATTGGTAGCGGATGTCCTACTACCTGCACTGTTGGTATACTTCTGTTTTGTCCTCTCTGCACTGCTCAGTGCCCTGTTTAGATGTGGGCAGGTTCTGAAAAGCTGATATACAAATGGTAGAAAAGCCAGTTGGATTTCTCGAATGGAAGTTTTCTTTTCAGTGATTGTCATTGTTTGTGTGCCAACATGTCATCATCTCGATTCATTTGTATTGCTATATTGTTTCTTTGTTATTTATTTACCCATTCACCATGTTTATTAAGGACTTTCAAGCTCTAACTCTCGCCATCTGTTTACATTTTTTCTTACCTTTTACTTCTTTCTCCAATTCTATTCACTTCCTCGATCTTTGTCTCCACAGCAAGGTGGTAACTGTGGATACAATTTCTATTATGTGATTTTATTTTTTCTGTTTATTCTAACTGTGAATTGACAGATTTTAAAATGCTAATGTGTAACGAGAATTGCTTTGACCAACAAGTATTGGGGCAATTAGAGTGTGTCTCTTTAAAAAATGGAAATTAATTTTACAATCTTCATGACAATTGTAAAAAAAATTTTTCACTTATTTTAGAAAACCACAACTATTTTTAAGCGTGCTTAGTGTCTTGTTCATATCAGTCAATGGGTTGTCAACTGTAAAACTGTCTCCATTTAGCTAGGTAAATAGACTAAGGTTGTGCATATCTCCTAAGGGTCTTGTTTCTCCAGCAAGATTCTATCGCTTGGTGGATGTGACTGCTCTTGCGATGCCAATGATGACGTTTGTTTACCAGAATGTCAAATGAAAAGGAGATTTATTTATTTAGCATGATAGCTGAATACAGGGAATAACTAGCAGGTGGCATTAAGCTTGCAAAATTTTTGTATTTACTGCCCATTGGCATGATATACCAAGTTTAGGCATTTAATATTCATTGGCATTTTATATCAAATGTATGTATGTATTGCTCATTGGCTAGATATACAAGGTGTATGCATTTAATGCATTAATAGCATTCAATGGCTGGAAAAAGCCTTCAGAACTCTTTTACTAAATGCTTGCCTGCTTGGGGAGATCAGTGATGGCCAAGTGTCAAGTGGGCATGGTAATTGCTCCCCGAGCTGCTCTCTAACCATTTTTCACATCGAACTGCCCAAGTGCGTAGCACTTTAATTCTTTCTATTTAACAATCATATATGTCTATCAGCACATCTATTTTGTTAGTGTACTTGTGTCTATCATTGATGTTAACAGGTGGGTTGGTAAAATTACACTGTGGGCTACGAGTTGCCAGCCTTCTCCTAAACGCGTATCTCTTATACTAGCAAGATCTTCACTAAACTTCCTCTTTAAAATTAAATTGTATTTTTTAAAATGTATTATTTATGCACATTATTTTTTTTAGTGAAGTTAATCACAGCTGAATTAGATTTTATCCATGCTTAATTAGTAATCTGCAAGAAAAGGCTATCTATCTGATTTAATACCTTGTATTATATACAGCATTTCTTCAAATGAAACGATTTATCACTGTCACGAGATGTTCAAATGGATTCCATTTCTAAAACTCTCAGCCTCTGGCTAAAGCAATGAAATGTGATCATGCATCATCTACGTAATTAACTAGAGGAGATGCAGAACTGTGACACTGATTTAATGCCTTCATTCAATGCCAACATCAACGATTTTATTAAAATCAGACAGGGCATAGATTGAAATCACAACCAATATAGCACTGCTCACAGAGAAAGGATTCAAACATAACAAGCCATCAATGGAGCTCTGTTCGAGAGAACTGCTAGTCCCACACTACATTCAGGAAGCAGCAAATAACAGAAATCAAGTATGTGGCACTGGCAAGATAGCAAAAATAGCAATAGGAACAATAATGTGTATTCTGGGACCTTGCAAAATAAAATTATGGACAATGTTTCAACCTACTTGCCTTAGTCATGAATACTTGACTATACATGACTAAGGCCATCAGGCTGAAACATTGTACATCGTTTTTTTGTGCACCTGGAGTCAACTTTGTCACATAGTGCCTGTTGGCTTCTGCTCCAGGGGATGGATGGATTGGATGGATGTTTGAATGGGTGTACCAGTGATGGATTAAGAACCTATGGGATCTGGTGTTGACAGTTTTGATTGGTCTAATTACAAAATATTTCCAATTGAAATAATTATAACAGCTGTGCTTCGTATCTGGTGAAGGTGGTACTGAAGAGACACTTACAAGATGCATTTTTAAGAATACACATACCCTATTTATATCTCTTCTATTCTTCAACCCAGTCTGTCTGTCCACCTTACAAACCCCACAGCTCACATGTCCCCTCTCTCACTAATCACAAACTCTAAATCCTCTCTGTTCAGGACTCAATTGTCCAATTGTCCACCCCTCTCCTTCTCTTCTTACTAGCAGGCAGAAGCCCCTGCAGCCTTGGACTGAGGAAGAGGTGGATGTAGTGAGTGTAACAGAAAGGAGACATGCCACATGATGATGAGAGAATGTTGGGCTGGCAAAGAAATAGAGGCAGAGTCAGCTGTACATTAACTATTTTATAGCCATCCAACCTACAAAGGTTTTATTGTCCTGCATCTCTCCTAAGTTGCGAAGTTCAGTGCCTTCCGCACAGCATCATAAAGCAAACGTATATGAGGAGTAGTAATGCAAAGCTACAGCTCCATTAGCCCCTATGTTAATCTGGCCCTGAGGTATGTGCATCAGCTTGTCTGCTAACTTTGAACAACCCCCACAATGCTTTATGCATGCATAGTTTCATTGTGTTACAATATTGATTTACAAGAATCTTGGGAAACAATTGGAATGTGTCTCTCTTCCCGGACATTCTTCAGAATAAAAAGAGTCATAGCTGAGCATTCATCATTAGTTAGTCATTTGTTTCTACCAATTAACCTGTGGAAAATAGAAACAATTGTTAAGATCAGTATCATTTCCAGATATATCACATTTCAACGTAATAGTTTTAATGTAATAGTGTTTCTGCTTAATTATTTAAACTCCAAATCCATTAAAACAAAGCTTCACACAATCATACATGTGCAGCTCCTTCTGCTGTCTTTGACCAACATTGTCCCATAAGTCTATAGATACCATCACTCTCCCTATTCTATTTTATCCTGCTTTACGGGAGCTTGTTGTATTGTACAGTTCTAGGGGAGAAAGAAATGAGGAGAAAAGAAGGATAAGAAGTCTACACTGCTACTTGAAAAAAGGATGCCTGCCCTTCCAAGAGCAACTGTATGTACTGTATGTGGTATGACCGTGACATCCAGACACATTTGACGTATTATGCTGGTAGTTTGGAAATCTGCATTTTTGAGCTAGCATCTTACAATTCTTACTGATACGATCTTATCAACATCCATGGGTAGAATTTTTGAGCATCCATATAAATTTAGCATTATTGTAGCTACTGTATCTTCTTAAAGTGATATTATTAACCTTAATATCACTGTATTCACATTAATTTGAATATTACTCTCAAAATCACGTTTAAGAAAAGGATGGGAACGAATGAGACTGCACCATGGGACTTCAAACACAGGTATACTTACAGCATGCTATGTTTAAAGAAAGTTACATATTATTTTTCATAACACTATACTTGGATTTTAGTATTTATTTATTTACTCTGCAAAGTGCTTGAGAGAAAATGGGTTTTAATATTCTAGAATGGAACCATTAGAAGAATATTTATGGCCCTGGCTACACCAGCAGCATTGTGTACAGTTTGTTTTGGTCTGCATTTATTTCTTAGTCCCTGTCTGAAATGCCTATGTTTTATTTAACCCCCTCCTTCAAGTATTTAACCCTTCCACCCAGTGGTGTACATACTGTGGTCGCAGGGGTCGCAGCTGCGACTAGGCCAATCACCACAGGAGGTGCGGCCTCCCTGCGCACCCCTGCGTCCGGGTGCCCGCCTCAATGTGTATCGGCCACGCGGTGTAATAATTCCCGGGGCCGCACGTGAAGGGGCCCCATCGAGTGGCCCATGCTGTTAGGGCCACCTGATGGAAATTAATTTCATCATCAGAGTGGGCCCGGTCACAGCGTGACCGGGCCCACTCTGATGATGTCAGACGCTGGGAGGAAGGGACTGCTCCGGTCACTCCTCCCAGCAACCACCAGGAGTCGCGCGGGTGGCAGGAGAGGGAGTCAGAGTAGGAACTTTGACTCCCATCAACCTGAGCCACTGGACCCCAGGGAAGTCACCCTCCTGCACCTAAAAGGTAGGTAATGGGAGGGTGACTAAAATATTTTACATGTGTGTGTGTTAGTGTATGTGTATGTGTGTGTGTTTGTGTATCTGTGTGTGTGTGTGGTTGTATGTATCTGTGAGTATGTTTTTCTGTATGTATTTGTGTGTGTGTCTGTACTGTATGTATGTGCCTGTCTGTATGTATGAGTGTATGTGTCTGTCTGTATGTATGTATCTATGTATGTCTTTGTGTATCTGTGTGTGTGTCTGTATGGGGTGGCAGTGGGGGTGGGGGAGCATGGATCAGTTTTGCACCGGGGCCCCATAGTTTGTGTGTACGCCACTGTGTCCACCTAATTGTGACAATACCAGTTGTAGCGGACCACGGGTAACCCGACCGGTTACCTCCGCTAGCCCCCTTCCTTCAGGAGACCCATTTTCCCCCAGTAACAAATTTAATTAAATTAAATTAAATTAAATGGCATCAATCCAATGTTATAGAGTTTAGAAGATATACATAACTTCTATCAGCTATGAGGGGGAAACTAAAGGTCAATTAACACAGTGGAAGATATAGGACATGGAAAATATAAAAGGAATCTAGAGGAAGAAGAGGAAAACTCCATTAAACTCTGTGTATCAATGGACTGAAAAGTTTCCAGACTATGCTGAATACGAGATCCTAAAAATATTTTCCTGTGAATTCAGCCATGCTCTGATCAGACCGTATCTGAAACATTAAAGGGAAGATAAATAAGTACCACACTTCAAATAGCCAGCAGGAAGACAGAGAACTCTTTAATTGACTACCTACAATGCTCACTTGGCATGCCCATTGCCCAATATACAGTACATCATGGGCTGTGTGAGCATAGCTATTCAGAACAGTTTTTATAGGGTTTATTATGTCATATAAGCTAAACTTAAAATTTCATACTGAGGAATGTGCATGCTTTGTGCTAGAGACTATAATCGTAAAATATTTTAAAATCTATGAAAAAAATAAAAATATTCTAATAACTTACTTTACAAGTCAAATTTGACTCTAAACATGCACGCTTAAGCTTAAAATAATTCCCACCCTAGTTCTCTAATAACGCCAAAATAATTCCTTTATTACAGTATATATATATATATATAAAAAAACTATTGTTTATTCCTTTATTACAGTATATATATATTAAAAAACTATTGTTTATTCCTTTATTACAGTGTATGTGTATATATATATATATATATATATATATATATATATATATATATATATATAACTATTGTTTTTTAATATATATATACTGTAATAAAGGAATTATTTGGCACCAAAAATTCTGACTGCCATATTCCTTCAAATTATTTTATATTTTTTAATTTTTACCTGGCTACACTGTTATTCAGCACTTAAGAAAGAAGCATAAAGAATCCATAGGTGGGGATTACACCCCCCCATATGCTTACATCAAGCAGTATGGCCTGCTCTATATATCGTGAGTACATTTTTATCTCTTAATATTGTTTTATTCATAAAACAGAGAGCACTATATTTTATTCCTTTTTACTTTTCGGCTGGATCGTACCAACGTTGGACTTCTGATTCACCCTACATACCTGCCAACCAGCGCCACTTCACACATCCTTGAGTGGGGATTATTCCACTTCACGCATTCAATATCAGAGCTGGATTTTAGCTCTGTAAAGTGTGAGTAATACTAATTACTACTATTTTATTATTTTATTTTGTCTACATACTGTACCATTGGAGTCCTGTTTTTGATTTCTTTCTTCATATGCTCTACTGAACTACAAGTACATATCCGTGAAGACCTACTCCATTTTCAAGTGCCTTCCATATTTATGTGGATTGTATCATTCTGGACTTACGATAAGTTTTCTGGACTTATACTTATATCTTTATTTGATTTAGGCGCACCCTTTTTTCTGTTTTGTGTTACTTTTGTATTTAATTTACTACGAGGGGATTAGAGGGAACTCCCCTTTTCTGTTAAGGTGTGCAGCCGTTTATTGAGTACTATATATTTCTCTGTGGCAGCTTAGCGCTGACTCTCCTCCTTGTTTTCTCTGTAATGGTAGTAGGCTGTTTTCCTTAGAACAGCCGAGGTATTGGCTGGCTGTCACCATTTATACTCTCCTTTGGGTCATAGTAGTCTTCTATTTACCTTGTAACAAGGGTGTACAAGTGGAGATACATAAATCACTAGTACCTTGCTACCTCTGGCCATATGATTACTTCCTGTAATATTAGAACCAGTTTCCACCATTACCACCGTTCTCTGAGAGTAATTCCCCCTTATTTCTTATTTTGTCTATTTTAGCTAGTGTATCTGAGGCACAACTCAATAAAGTCTGATTAAATACACATTTACTGATTTTAGTCTTAGCCCTCCCTTAACTACCCCCGTACACTATTTGATACTTTATTTGGAACCTAGTGTGGAACCCACCATTTTGTAGTTGAAAACTCTTTCTTCAGTAAGTGACTACTGAATTATATGGACATAGATATTACATTAGCTTTATTTTAATGATATATATGAGTTCAGGTCTGCATGACCTCAGAATTTCTATATACACTCAAGATCTAAATATCAGAATTTCAGAAATTTCAAAGTGATTTGATACTACCATGGAAAAGTTTTCCTTAACAAAGTATAAATCACTGTAATGATGTGCATAATAGCTTTTATTTTAAATTAAAAAAAAAATTCAGTAATTGTTTGTGTTTAGAATTTTGCTTAACACTGAACTAGATTTTGGTTAATGTTGATAAATCTGCTAAGGGGTTTCAGAACATGTTAAGTCTTGATGGCTATGTACGAATCTTGGTGGTTGTTGAGCAGACAATGTCAATGAGTCTTGAGCGAAGAAGCTGACTCATAATCAAGTGTCACTGAATAATCGTAGCTTTTTCAGAGATTTTTTTTCTATGAGAATTATCAGTTTTAATGGTCTTTTCCACTATTTATAACTTTCCGGTGTTTTCTTGTACCACTTTTATCTCAAAATATTAGGCTAGGCAGAATACACAGCAGTATAGGCACATAGTATACCTGGTTACTTGGATATAATCAGAGACACAAGAACAAAACAGAAGAAACATGACACTTTTAAGATTACATTTAAACACTTTAATAAACTGAAAGATTTCAATTGCATTGCTTATCAAAATAAAAGGGGACAGAGATTTAAGTACAAAGAATATGGATGATAAACAACATTGAAACGTGGCAATAATGTTAAATCTGGCTTTTGGATTGCCCTTGAAAATTTAAAATAATGTAAACTAAACTTAAAATGATTTTTTTTTATTCCATTTACAGACAAGAGCAGTTTCCAATGGTCCTAGAAAAGAATTGGTAGAATTGTCGCTGAGGTCATCTGCATTTCAATAATAGGTTAGTTCAAGAAAAGTTTTTGCCTAACGAATTGCTAGTGAAGATCACTTGATCGCATTAAAGAACAACTGTCAACAAATTGTCAATTTTACTGTTATCTTACTAACTGCTGCGCAACCTAACTTGCCACAAATGTTGCTGCAGTTTCACACAAAGCACTAGAGCACATACATAGAGCAATTGCAGTTGCATGCAAGTTAGGTTGAGCCGCAGTTCGTCACATAATAGTAAAGTCTGACCCAACATAACTGCCTTGCCAAATAAAAAAGTGACATTCTCTTAAAATATATATATATATATATATATATATATATATATAAATATAATTTTAAAGAAAACATAAAATTTCATTAAATGTGATATTTTTTGTAAAACCAAGAGAAGTGAAAATTTGCTGACAGTTGTTGTTTAAAGATGGCCAAGAAGAAACATAGAAACATAGAATGTGATGGCAGGTAAGAACCATTCGGCCCATCTAGTCTGCCCAATTTTCTAAATACTTTCATTAGTCCATGCCCTAATCTTACAGTTAGAATAGCCTTATGCCTATCCCACGCATGCTTAAACTCCTTTACTGTGTTAACCTCTACCACTTCAGCTGGAAGGCTATTCCATGCATCCACTACCCTCTCAGTAAAGTAACACTTCCTGATATTATTTTTAAACCTTTGCCCCTCTAATTTAAGACTATGTCCGCTTGCTGTGGTAGTTTTTCTTCTTTTAAATATAGTCTCCTCCTTTACTGTGTTGATTCCCTTTATGTATTTAAATGTTTCTATCATATCCCCCCTGTCTCGTCTTTCCTCCAAGCTATACATGTTAAGATCCTTTAACCTTTCCTGGTAAGTTTTATCCTGTAATCCATGAACCAGTTTAGTAGCGCTTCTCTGAACTCTCTCTAAAGTATCAATATCCTTCTGGAGATACGGTCTCCAGTACTGTGTATAATACTCCAAGTGAGGTCTCACCAGTGTTCAGTGTTCCAAGAAGGACTTGGTACTGCCAAAACAATTGTCATCGTACCATTTTTGTCCTTGAATATTTACTATTATCAGTTTACTCCACTTCACTATTGAAAAGGGGAAAAAAATATCTTTTTTTTTTATTATTTCCCAAAAGTCCCCAACAAAATCATTGTCTTTCCCAGATGACTCGTCATAGCCCTTATAACAACTTTAACTCCTTACGGAGAAGTGATATTGAATTTGGTCCCTGCAGATAGAATGCCAAAATTAAATGTCCTGCCTTTTAAGCAAATCAAAATCTGTACAAGCCTGCTATATTTTAAGGAGTTTGAACTTAGTAAAATAATAGTTTTTTTATTCTGTTATTTTTACATAAGAGTTTAAACAAAACAATCTTTCTCCTTTATTTTAAACCATTAGTGTGTAGACATGTTAATTACTTTCACCAGACAAAACAACGGTTTAACATTTAAAAACTTAAAGGGGGCACATATACCATGGTGACAATGAATGTCACAATATTCTGTTAAAAGGGATGTGCATCACTTTATGACAACTGTTACAATTAAGTCCTTTATCTTTTGAATGAAACAATTATCTCAAAGTGACACATGTCTTATTGTCGAATTGTCTCCCTGTAAAGGCTGAAAAAGCACGTACATATGATTTTTTTTTCTATCATATTTGCCTGCTTCTTCTACGTTGCACTTTCCACTCCAACCCCCAGGTGGGACACTGCTTTGACCAATCAGTGCCCGATCCCTTAGAATGCTGTATAGGTGCATTGCACATATGTGACGGAGTCAAACGCACCATTAAAAGATTTTGCAATGTCACCTGTGGCGTCTGAGATCTCTAGTACGAGCGCCAGCCTCTATGAGCATAACCGCACATGCACAGCTGATATCCCTGTGGATAAGGAGCACAGAAGACAGTGTAAAAACTCTACTAACCATCATTTGCTACAATAGGGTCTGTTACCAATTTCATCCTTTTGCAGTGTACTGAAATGGTAAATGACAGAAGCATCTGTAATGCCGTGCCTTTAAAACACAATTAATCTTTTGCACTGGTAGACTGGAAAATTGTAGTGTTACACTGGTAAGGTGTAGCGTTAGACTGGTAAGGTGTAGCGTTAGACTGGTAAGGTGTAGCGTTAGACTGGTAAGGTGTAGCGTTAGACTGGTAGGGTGTAGCGTTAGACTGGTAAGGTGTAGCGTTAGACTGGTAGGGTGTAGCGTTAGACTGGTAGGGTGTAGCGTTAGACTGGTAGGGTGTAGCGTTAGACTGGTAGGGTGTAGCGTTAGACTGGTAGGGTGTAGCATTAGACTGGTAAGGTGTAGTGTGTCAGAGTGTTACCTGAGGTGGGAGTCCGGTAGGCAGAGATTGAAACTCACCCTTGCAAAAAACACAGACCAAGATGACCAGGTAAGAAACCAGCTGGCCTGTGAGTCTGCATGGAGGCTGTGCAGGGATATAACTCCAAGTTGCAGTACAGGCAAGGACAAACAGAAGAGTAGTCATGGAAAGCCGAACTCAGGGGAGGTCAGAGAAAACGATGAGAAGAGCACCCAGTCACAATCACATTAAATACATTTAATTATACTGCCTTATATTTATCACATTTAGGACAATAATTATATATATATATATATATATATATATATATATATATATATATATATATATATAATTATTTTTAAATATTAATCTCCCACCACCGTTGCATCGCTGACATTGATTAAGATGTATATTCTGAACATGAAAGAGGAAAACCTCCTATTTAACTCATAATTAACATTAAAAAAACCTATAAAATAAAGATTTTGTTTTCTTTCAAAGACACTGCCAGAACCCATCCAGGAAATCAGAGATCAATAACCAGTGTGGAGTGTATGGACAGGCGTAGGTTCCCTCTCTGGGTAATTACAATCAGACTCAGAGGAAAATATATCTAAACACAAAGTTCAGAACCACATAGCGAAAAATAAGATAGGATGCACCCGCTAGCAAGAGATTATTGCTCGACTTTACCATGGAGTGCCATAAAATTATAAAAAGTAAATATAGATAATGGGGAGATGAACCCCTGTTTTCATAATACATTATATAAACAGTGGATTCAATTTTTTTTTTAAAATAATAATAAATAAATCAAGTGATCCTATCAAATTTAGCTGCAAATGTATTGTTTTGTTGATGTACTTGCAGGCTCGTTCCTCACCAAGAAGAGATGCTGGAAGCAGGAGTATCGCTTTCTGGATAATTGGATCAATTTGTATCCCATAAACTGCTGTCCAGCATGGATTTATGGGATATGTATTTTATAACCCAAGAGCACTCCCACTCCTCAAATAATATGAGCAGACCTGCTTTGTAAATGGCACTCTAGTTGTTGTGAACTACAAATTCCAAGGTGCTTATTGTGCCTACCAACTAATTGGGCATTATGGGTAATTTATTTTCCAAACATGTGGGATGTCTAAGTTATCTATAACTGCTCTTATCACCAGGTCTAATTGCTATTACATTCTATTATTGCTCTGTACACCCCCAGCCAATAAAGAGTTACAAGCCCTTTATTTACATACACAATACAGGCACCGATGTCCCGAGCGCCGCGCACACATTAGGCCCTCATGCAGAGTGGGAGGATGTTCAGCATCAGTTAGGAGACCAAAAGTTGTCTAGTAAGCAGGAAGCACCTCTAGTGTTGTCTGATTGACAGCCACTGGAGGCTGTCTTAGTCCTGCAATGTACTCATTGCAGTTTCTCTAAAACTGCAATGTTTTACAGGACTAAAAACAATAGTGACACTGCACCCAGACCACTTCAATGAGCTGAATTGGTCTAAGTGTCTATAGTGTCCCTCTAATGGGAGATGCAGTTGATTAAGTTGTTTAAAGAATAACTGTAAGCTACCCTATTTGTTAATAATGTGTGGGTTTTTTTATTCCTACATTTAACATATGTGTATATTTGAGGTGAATAAAATTAATAGGGATATTCACTAAAGTGAGAATTCAAATTTCAGGCCAAAATAGCCAAAACAAAGCCAAAAGATTGCAGGGATCTCATAAAAAGGAAGTTGAATACGGGTTATAAGAGAATTCAATGTTGTATTCAATAGTGTATATTTCAGAGAAGTGGCATTTCTCCCTTAAATCCACTGCACCAAACCTCTCCTGATCCCACAGGTAAACAGGCAGCATTAATGTTACCCCAAGCTTTATCTATTATCTTAAGTTGTTTATATTCAGGTATCATTTGTCTCTTTTATTGTTTACACATAAAGATTTTTTTTTGATTGGAATTCTTTGTTTTTTTTGCTGGGTAAGTCAGTATTTTGCTGAATAGGAAAAAATACAATTGCTATGAAAACATACCAACTCACTGAGTCATCCCAAAAACAGCATGAAGATTCTGCTTTATTTACTGAGAGTCATAGAAAACATTTCATTGTGCATTAAACGAGAACAGCATATATTTTGCATTCTAAATAAGAATAAGATTCAGAGTTTATTACCAACATAATATAGACAGAATGCCCTCTTTTCTTTCCATTTTACTTAAAGTGCAGATTTCAATAGAAAAGCATTTTTCGTTACCAGGGCCGGCCTTAGGCATTTGGGCGCCCTGTGCGAAAAATCTTCACACACCCAATGAGACAGAATAGATTGCAAAATCTGGACTATTTTATGCCTTTTTTTATTGTATTGTATTTAATTTTATATCTACTTTTTGTTCTCTCTTTTTGTTTAGTTATTTGTTTAGTCAGTCTTTTTTTATATTGGCGCAATATATTTATACTATTTGTTTATTTCTTGTGGTTATATCCCATCCCTAATCATTAGCCAAGGCTTATTGTCATGTTGAACAAGCCAGCTTTTTTGACTGAATGTCACACTTTTATACTCGGGTCCACAACGGGGGGTCCTCAGGAGAACAATAGTTATGATGCAATCCCTGGCACCCGACGAGGTGAAAAATTAGTGGCCAGACACTTCGGCGCCACACAACATTTCAACCCATAACCACACATTCCCCAACGTGCATCTCCAAACCAGTTTCCGCAAACTTACGCCATTACAGAGAGAATATATTCCAAAGCATATCAGACTGATCCCACTTGTATGGGCAGTCCAGAACTGTAGTGCTGAAAAGTTCTCTCTGCATGAGATGTACAGCAACCCTGGAAGATTGTTGCGGCCTTCTTTGGGCCATGTCAGTGAGGTGTAGCTGATACTACTCTTTACACAGTGAGCATGGTATCCATGTCTGGATTACCCTTTTAACTTGGGGAGAGCCAAGTTAATGAATTGCGACAAAAACAAAGAATATGAGAACTCTGAAGAGGACAAAAGTTTAGAGAAACTCTGTAGATTGCCCTTCGGTAAATCCCAACTTAGGTTATAAAATAGTTTTTGCTCACTTGATATATTACAGAGAGATCATATTCTGAAGTATTTCAGACTCGTCCCACCTGTAAGTGCAGTCGAGAAAGTAAATGCTGGCAAGCTCTCTCTGCATAAGAGATACAGCAACCCCGGACGATCATTTCAGTCTTCTTTGGGCCTCGTCAATGAGTTGTAGCTGATACCACTCTAGGCCAGGGATAGGCAACCTTCGGCTCTCCAGATGTTTTGGACTACACCTCCCATGATGCTTTGCCAGCATTATGTGTGTAAGAGCATTATGGGGGATGTAGTCCACAACATCTGGAGAGCCGAAGGTTGCCTATCCCTGCTCTAGGCACATGGTGCATGGGTCCACATCTTGATTACCTTTTTAACTTGGGGAGAGCCGAGTTAATGCATTGCAACAAAAACAAAGAATATGAGAACTGTCCTAATGAAAATTCACTAGTTGAACTGAAACGTTGTCTATCTTTGGAATAATGCTACAATAAAGAGATTATTGCTACAAAGACCCAGAGTGAGGTTATGAAGTGGATGTTTGTATGATGTGCTGCTGAGCACAGGCATTCAAATGAGGGAGGTGATGTTGGAGTGTAAAACTGTTTTTCACTATATGTATATAGGATACCTCAATATCCTTAATTAATCTTAGCTGATACAGCCACCCTTCCAACTTGTTGGCAAATTTCAGAAATAGAAAAAAGGTAGGTGCACTAAATAGTTAGGTTACTAATTGTATTTAAAGTATTCTGCAAATATAAAATGTATCTTGTGAAAAAAAAAATACAGCTTTTTATCAGATGGTTCACAAATTTGTCACTTTCAAGAGTTGCTTTTCTTTGAAAGAGAATTTTTCACCCATGCCAGATTGGGGGATTCACATGACAAGTAAACAGCTTTCACATTCTTCTTTTATGTTTAATGTGTAAACCAAAAATCACAAATCCTGGATTACATTTAAGTTTGAGATTCCTGGACTGAACTTTCTTGGGTTACTCCAACTTTCCTGAACACCCTATTGATCTCTCTCAAACTCTTAGCTACCATCCAAAGTTTTAATTGCTGGAATTAAATAGCCTACTTAGTGAAAGTTTCCTTGTTCCAATCTGCAGTTTATATGCTTCACTTTCCTGGAATAGACTACGGCAAACGCACACAATGTAACATGAGAGTCATGGAACATCTAAGCTTCAATCTCTGATCCCTTACATTCACTGTTCCTGAATGCCAAATGATATAATATCAAATGAAAAGGCAAAGACATTAAGAAGAAAAGCATAGAATTAGTATGTGTCTGTGCGTGTGTCTGTGTGTGGGTTTTGTTTTATGGCTTTGGTTAGTGGTAACCCCAATTCTATATTTACAATATGAATATAACAATATTTGGTTCCATGTTTAATAGCCCATCTTATTTCTTTCAAAGGCTATGGGGACTGGCCCACTCAATGAATGTAGTTGTCATATACATATGCGATCAAAGGACGCATTATCTGAACAAAATATCCATGACAATAGGTTTTATAAGCATCCAATTCTCTTGCAGAACCCTTGTTGGCAATCACAGAGGTCAGACGTTTGTTGTAGTTGGCCACCAGGTTTGTACACATCTCAGGAGGGATTTTTTTCCACTCCTCTTTGCAGATCCTCTCCAAGTCATTAAGCTTTAGAGGTTGACGTTTGGCAACTCGAACCTTCAGCTCCCTCCACCGATTTTCTATGGGATTAAGGTCTGGAGACTGGCTAGGCCACTCCAGGACCTTAATGTGCTTTTTCTTTAGCCACTCCTTTTGTTGCCTTGACTGTGTTTTGGGTCATTGTCATACTGGAATACCCATCTACGACCCATTTTCAATGCCCTGGCTGAGGGAAGGAGGTTCTTACCCAAGATCTGATGGTACATGGCCCCGTCCATCGTCCCTTTGATGCAGTGCAGTTGTCCTGTCCCCTAAGCAAAAAAACACCCCCAAAGCATTCCTTGTGTAGGTCTACAATCTTGTCCCTGACATCCTTGGACAGCTCTTTGGTCTTGGCCATGGTGGAGAGTTTGAAATCTGATTGACTGATTGCTTCTGTGCACAGGTGTCTATTATACAGGTAACGAGCTGAGATTAGGAGCACTCCCTTTAAGAGTGCTTCTTATCTCAGCTCATTACCTGTATAAAAGATACCTGGGAGCCAGAAATCTTGATGATTGATAGGGGATCAAATACTTATTTCACTCATTGACATGCAAATCAATTTATAACTTTTTTGACATGTGTTTTCTAGATTTTTGTGTTATTCTGTCTCTCACTGTTAAAATACACCTACCATTAACATTATAGACTAATCATTTCTTTGTCAGTGGGCAAACGTTCAAAATCAGCAGGGGATCAAACACTTTTTTTTTTAGATATCTGATATTAGTGCATGTTGTAAATGGGGTAAACTTTCATTTTATATTAACTACTACGTTTTTGTAGATTTCTGTTTATTTCAAATGTTTCATTGACCTATTATAAGTAGTGATGTCGCAACATGACATTTTGCGTTTGCGAATGGCGAACGCGAACTTCCGCAAATGTTCGCGAACGGGCGAACCCGGCGAACCGCCATAGACTTCAATAGGCAGGCGAATTTTAAAATCCACAGGAACTCTTTCTGGCCACAATAGTGATGGAAAAGTTGTTTCAAGGGGACTAACACCTGGACTGTGGCATGCCGGAGGGGGATCCATGGCAAAACTCCCATGGAAAATTACATAGTTGATGCAGAGTCTGGTTTTAATCCATAAAGGGCATAAATCACCTAACATTCCTAAATTGTTTGGAATAACGTGCTTTAAAACATCAGGTATGACGTTGTATCGATCAGGTAGTGTAAGGGTTACGCCCGCTTCACAGTGAGAGACCAAACTCCCCGTTTAACGCACTGCAAACAACCGCAAACAGTCCAGGAGGCTACAGGACTCACCCACCGAATAGCATTGGCAACAATACCCGGCAATCTATGGCTCCTGAATAGCAGTCGCAGAGATACAGCACCCACGGACTGGTGATCCTTAAGGTGCAGCTAAAGCCACTTCGTCTATAGACAGTCATAACAGTTAACCTTTCCACATCATATACATGTCGCAATGCATAGTCTCTGAGAGCGGATGATCACGATTCATACTAGGATGTCTTCCATGTTTTAGTGCAAACTAGTCTAACTACTAATATAGTTGAAACATGCTACTTTTATTCATGCCAGACAACCATGCAGGCCAGACTAACAAACATGCCAGGGCCAATCATAGTTAACCACCTCAGATAGTAACATGGCTCCCTCTATATACAGTGTAACATGGCTCCCTCTATATACAGTGTAACATGGCTCCCCTCTATATACAGTGTAAACATGGCTCCTCTCTATATACAGAGTAACATGGCTCCCCTCTATATACCGTGTAAACATGGCTCCTCTCTATTTACAGAGTAACATGGCTCCCCTCTATATACCGTGTAAACATGGCTCCCTCTATATAGAGAGTAACATGGCTCCCCTCTATATACAGTCTAAAAATGGCTCCTCTCTATATACAGAGTAACATGGCTCCCCTCTATATACCGTGTAAACATGGCTCCTCTCTATATAAAGAGTAACATGGCTCCTCTCTATATAAAGAGTAACATGGCTCCCTCTATATACAGTGTAAACATGGCTCCTCTCTACATACAGAGTAACATGGCTCCCCTCTATATACCGTTTAAACATGGCTCCCTCTATATACAGAGTAACATGGCTCCTCTCTATATACAGTGTAAACATGGCTCCTCTCTATATACAGAGTAACATGGCTCCCCTCTATATACCGTGTAAACATGGCTCCCCTCTATATACAGAGTAACATGGCTCCCCTCTATATACAGTGTAAACATGGCTCCTCTCTATATACAGAGTAACATGGCTCCCCTCTATATACAGTGTAACATGGCTCTCCTCTATATACCGTGTAAACATGGCTCCCTCTATATACAGAGTAACATGGCTCCTGAGCTGCGGGTGGGGGCCCTATAAAAGAATAATGGGGGGGACACCTTCTGTCCTCCCCCCGCCCCCCACCCCTGCGTGGCGGGTGGGGGCCCTAAGTTACAATAAGGGGGGAGACCTACTGTCCTCCCCCCTGGCCCCCACCCCTGCACGGTGGGTGGGGGCCCTAAAAAACAATAAGGGGGAACCTACTCTCCCCCCCGGCCCCCACCCCTGAGCGGCGGGTGGGGGCCCTATAAAAGAATAATGGGGGGGACCTACTGTCCTCCCCCCCGGCCCCCACCCCTGCACGGCGGGTGGGGGCCCTAAGTTACAATAAGGGGGGCGGACCTACTGTGGCCCTAAATGAAAATCTCCCCCACAAGGCCCTAGTCACCCACCCCCCACCCAAATACAAAAGCCCCTACCTACCCCCTTCACCCTAAAAAATAGTGAGGGGGGAATAAAATGACTACCCTGTAAAGTAAAATTCAACATACTATTTGACATCTTCTTTTTTCTAAAATCTTAATTTTTCAGCCCTAAAAAAGGCCAAATAAAAAGCCATCATACCCGTCGAACTTAAAAATAAAATAAAAAACCAAAGCGCAAAACAAAATTCCCGACGAAAAAGAAAAAACCTGACGCTCATAAAATTAATCCATCTTCACCCATGGAGGGCTCCGCGCAGACTAGGGTATTAACATATACCCTATTGTTACAATTGTAACTTGAAAAGCATGAGGAATGCCGTTGGGGTACCACATGCTCAAAAAAATAAAAAAAATAAAAAAAATAATAAAAAATAAATAAAACAAAAATGTATGCAGCTTCCGTATGAATCTAAAATGGATGTTGTCCAGGAGGTGGGAGGGTCTGGGAGGGAGGGTCTGCTGCTGATTGGCTGGAATGTGTCTGCTGACTGTGAGGTACAGGGTCAAAGTTTACTCAATGATGACGAATAGGGGCCGGACCGAACATTGCATATGTTCGCCATCCGCGGCGGACTCGAATACGCGATGTTGGCCAGGAACTATTCGCCGGCGAACCGTTCAGGACATCACAAATTATAAGGATAGGTATAAAAACATATCTCCACATCTCTTTCCAGTATCATTGTACACTGTGTGTTTATGCTGATTTTGTTATCTGTACTGCTGCATGCTATATCTTCTTGATCTCAACTGATTCCCGATATGATTTAGCAGACCTTTGGCTGAATCACATATATAGTAGGAGCTTTTTCAATCCTCTTTACAATTTTCTGTGGAAAGCGTTGCACCAGCTACAGAAGATATTCTGATGCATTTTCTTCTTCTCTACCAATAAGAGCTTTGATTAGTACCATTCCATTTAAACATCCCATTAAGAATAGTTCCACATATAGGGAATGATGTGAAACTACTGAGAAGCCTTATCTTGTTCTTCCTGTTTGTTATCTCTCCTAATATTTTTTACTTTTTTACTGTGACTTGTTGTTTTTTTTTTTTTTTTTTAGCTTGGCTCTTTGATAGGATTTTTCTCCCCAGGAGGCATATTTTGGCAGATAAAGAACATTTTCCTTCAGTTATTCTGCAGACACTAAGAAGCAGCCAAAATGGAATAAATAGGAATGCAATTTGGAGCTCAAGCTATTTATAAAAAAAGTTGGCACCAGTTGTACACTGAGCTATTAGATAACAGTAGAGGTGTAAAGATTACCATTGTATCCATTCAATTTTATTCGTTCTTAAAATAACAAACAAAAGAAAATGTAATAAATACTTTAATAAAGAGACTGCATTTATCAGAGTGTGGAATGTGAAACATTAAACAAGTTACCATCGAGGAAAACAGAAACTACATCCAGACTATAAGGTCCTCCGACTCTAATCACTGAACTCGAATTCATGCCAATTTCATTCCAAATATATCTCAAATCAAAATCTGACAGTGACAACTACAGGTATACTCAAAAGCTAGAGGTCTTCTAGAAATCTTGGATGTGGTAGTGAAACTGGTGAAAACTAAATAGTTCATTGTTGATATGCAGATGTTATAAATTATCTATTTTTTTTATTTTTATGTTGTCCAGTTCCAAAAGGTCTTGAATGAAAACACTTGTGAGAAACTTTCAGGGTCTTGGAAAATCGAAAAAAATGGTTAATTTTCATCTATACAAAGAAACTAGTCCTGCACTCAAATTCCCACCACTCCTGGGCAGCAGCAACGACCATAGTACATATCAGCCAAAATACATATAGTAAAAACCAAAGAAAAAAGTTATCTGCGCTCTTTCCACATCCCTATGTATTTTTAACCCCTTAAGGACACATGACATGTCGACATGTCATGATTCCCTTTTATTCCAGAAGTTTGGTCCTTAAGGGGTTAAACAAATTGAGGTTTTTAGTAAACCTCCAATGGCCATGAGAGGGCATGTCCACCTGCCAAATCAAGGCAGACCTCTTAGGTGGGTCCTAACTCTAACCAATCGCCTTGCTTCCTTGAGCTTCTGGCAAAAATATCTCTGAGACAGAAAGGGGTATTTTTTATATACATCCCTACATGCTTATTAACCCTCAATAGGGAACACATGGGATGGGCAGCAGCATTGCAACCTAGCTGTGCAACATCATTTTCATCTATGTTCTGTTTCTGTAGGTTTTATCGATCTCATTTGGTAGCTAAAACTATTGCTCCTTGTCTCAAGGCAGAATGGATGGTATTAAGGATGCTACCAATGAGATGGAAGTATAAAATATATTGTGTTTTCTTCTAAAAGTAACACTAAACCTAAAGAAAATGTAAGAAGCCACTAAAATTACACCAGTTAGTGGTTGTCTATTAGAACCTGATAAACTTTCAAATTCAATCCAAAATACATTATTACTGTAGGAGAGCGCAAGGGGTGTGCCTAATGCAAATAATCCTCTGTCGAGTTTCTATAGGAACATGACTTTGTATGACTTTTGGGTACCTTGCTCTGTTTTTCTAGAAAATAAAATCATGACAAAGAACCTTGCCAAGGGATCCCTTTATACTATAGCAAAACATTTATATTTTATACTTTATTTGTAAATTTAGTAGATGGTAATTTTCTCTGGGTGTACACCCTAACAGAATGAGCTATCCATCACACTCACATGGTCTGACCCGGGGGGAGCGGAGAGGGGGGGTGGAGGGGGGTTGATCATGGCTTCAGTATCTGTGAGCAGAATGGTACTACTAGGTCACGCCTCAGGTTTTTGGGCTTTTGTGCAGAAAAGTAGGGAATTGGGGGGGCACACCTAGAACATGCATTTTGCAGTAGTGATGCTGCTGTAAATATCAACATATATGCAAAATACAGATAAAGGAACAGCAATGGGAGTATTTGTATATTGTTTCCATGTATATTGGTAAAGTGTATGTGGTATTCGATGATGGTTCGGTAGTTTCATACGAATGAAGCTACCGAACCATCAGACCACCCCAGTGAGAAGTGTGCACCTCGTTAAGCGTTCACACTCTGCAAACCGCAGCTTAATTGTTTCATTGTATGTGCCTGTGTGGTCGCCGTTCGGCATACGAACCACGTGCGGTGGCCATCATATACATGAAAATCTCAGCGGTGTTTGGTCGTCGAGTGTCTGGAACTCAAATCGGACACTCAAACAACCGAACACCGCTGAGACCTCCAGAGCTCCATAACTCACGAACGGAGAGACTAGACAGCCCCTCGTTCGGTAAAAGCAATGTACCGAACAAGGGAATTAATACGAATGTAAGATTAGCTGTGGATGGCAGGTATTTCTATGTATTATAACTCCCGAACAGAGAGCGACCGTGAGGCCAAAACGCATGGAGCCTTTTTCGGATAGCACCTCGTGTGCGGTCGGTCAAATTACACTATCCACCTAACTCCCGAACCCCTGGTCCGATCTGGGTGAATTTTGGATATGTTAGTCACCCAGATCAGGGCTACCAGGGGATAATAAAATTATTATTCTAACCACGTGTTTTGGGGTACATCTAGAATTCAGGGAAAAGTACAGTATGTTTAATAGGATTATGTGTCACACTGAGGGGAGGAGATGTGTGGGAGGTAACTGTTATATTATTGGCTACTGGACTAATTATGGTAAATCCCTCCCTTGCATGGGAGAATGCTTTAAAAGGAGGTTGTGTGAATTAAAAGTCAGTTCTGCTCCTGATGCTGTGTGTCGTCCAGTCATTGGGATCTGTATGGGGATATTCGTGGATTACTTTGTTTGCTGGAATTATTACTTCATGGTATTTTTACTACTTGTTCCTGAGCCTCACTGGGATCTTGAGTGGAGTTAACCTGTGGAATACCAGGCCTCCGCTACAACATTCATCCCTATGTCTTATCTGTACTCCTTTCACCCTTTCACTCCCTTTTACTCCCTTCCTACTACTGTCCTATGAGTATTTGCATGTAAGCACTTACTTTTTAATGTATAAAAACACATACTATTAAATAAACGACAGAGGCTTATTTTGATTACCAACACGCGTCTGGTGTCTAAATTCACGCTCCTCCAAGTGCACTTGAAATAAAAATTTGGGTTCCCCTCAATAAAACAAAGATCTATATTGGATCTATATCAATTGGTGCAGCGAACCTTGGAATCAAAGTCAATTCTTTCACACAACAAAAAGATTAAATGAAGAAGTGAACAAAATGTATTATTTGCCTCTTTTAAAGGGACACTGTAGTCACCAAAACAACTTGAACTTAATGGAATTGCTTTGGTGTACTGATCATGCCCCTGCAGTCTCACTGCTCAATTCTCTGCCATTTAGGAGTAAAACACTTTGTTTTTAGAGCTCTAGTCACACCTCCCTGCATATGAGCTACATAGTCTTCCTACACATTTCATGTAAAGAGTGATCTAATGTTTATACTTCCTTTATTGCACATTATATTTAATTTAGAATGTATTGTCTCCTGCTATGTTAATAGCCTTCTAGAACACGCAGGAGCCTCCTGTGTGTGGTTAAAGGAATACTCTACCATTACAAATACAAACCTGTATCCCTGACACTATAGTCCTTGTAACGGATCGACGGGCACCCCGACTGGGTACCTCCGTTGATAGATGCTCCTAGCGCTTCCTGAGGACTCCAAGCACTCTGGTAGACACCACAATCACTGAATCGAAGAAGCATATAAATCCTCTCAAGCATATGAATGCTATAGACAGTTGAATAGGAAACCATACGAATAGGTTTACACTCCTAGCAGTCAAACTGGAACAGCATACAATAAATCCTCCCCCAAGAATGTGACGACACTTTACTTTGAGGGTTAAACAGGACCTCCAGGTTTATTCACACAACCTCCTTTGAAGACATTCTACCATGCAAGGGAAGGATCCACAACAATTAGTACATTACCCAATCACACAATGGTTACATCCCACACATCTCCTCCCCTTAGCCTGAGAGGTAACCCAATTATACGTACAGTTTAAAACATACGTTTTACCCAACTTTCATAACTCTAAAACCATACATTCAATATTAATAAAATGTACATATTATTACTCAGCACATTCCAAATACAAACATACCCAAAAATAATTTGAATTCCCCGTTCGGGAGATAGGTACAAGTCCTTTATGACCGACCGCAGGCACATTTTCATGCCCAAAACAGTTCCATAAGTTTTGGCCTTGCGGTCGGTCTCTGTTCGTGTATTAAAAGTCCCGAACGGCTTGCCATCCATGGATATCCTGAGGTTCGGATGAATCCCCATAGTTCACTTAGTCTGTCTACCGAACGGCGGGACGTACGGTAGTTTCGGTACGGATTTATGGAGGTCTGGAGGTCTCAGCGGTGTTCGCCTACCCAAGTGTCCGATTTTAGTCCCAGACACTCGACGGCAAAACACCGCTGTTCGTGAATTAAAATGGCCATTTCGACGACTTCGGCACTTCGACTACTTCGGCACTTCGACTGCATTCGAAGTGCCAGTTTAAAAGTACAAACACTGCTCCATAGTATTTAAAGGGCCAGGGACAGCATTATAAACCCCATGGTGCCCAAATATAGTTCTTTAAAGGATCCCCTCTTCCCGGGACCATAATCACTGGGCAGGAGGCGAGCAAGCAGTCCCCTCCAGGAAACTGGGGCAGACTCTGGTGCAGGGTCCAGTCCGCTACATTTCTCCCCTTTACCAAAGAGACTATCCAGACTCCAGACCTTCAATCGGTCTGAGGCTCTGATAGTCGGACAGCCTTTCTCACCCGTGTAGCTGTCCCAGGGTTCTCCTGCCACATGTGCCCAGCTGGACATCCATAGTCTGGTGGAAAAGTAACCAGGGTGCTCTCTCTCCTGGTTGGACAAATCGGTTGCTGGGGAGAAGGAGTAACAGGCTCCTCTCCCTGCGTAGTCCTCTCTTGTAGTAGGGGAAAACACACTGCCTCCTTTTCCAATACATTGTCCTGTTGTTGGGGATCAGGACAGACTGTGCATATCTCCAGTGGTGCAGGTGCAGAGACTACAGTCCCATCTGCCCTGTTGTGGGGTTTACTGTCTCCCCTTGGTGGGCCAGGCTGCCGCTGGGGAGAGGGGGTAACAAACTCCTCTCCCTTACACACTTCCAGCCGCTGGGGAGCCGGGCTGACCATCCGTACTCCCTGTAGCTTGGGTGCAGAGACCACGGTCCCATCTGCGCTGGTGAGGGGCTTAGTGTCTCCCCTTGGTGGGCTAGGCTGCCGCTGGGGAGAGGGGGTAACAAGCTCCTCTCCGTTACACACTTCCAGCCACTGGGGAGCAGGGCTGACCGGCTGTACTCCCTGTAGCCTGGGCGCAGAGACCACGGTCCCATCTGCGCTGGTGAGGGGCTTAGTGTCTCCCCGTGGTGGTTTATGCTGCTGCTGGGGAGAGGTGGTAACACACTCCTCTCCCTTACACACTTCCAGCCGCTGGGGAGCCGGGCTGACCCTCCGTACTCCCTGTAGCTTCGGCGCAGAGACCACGGTCCCATCTGCGCTGGTGAGGGGCTTAGTGTCTCCCCTTGGTGGACTAGGCTGCCGCTGGGGAGAGGGGGTAACAAACTCCTCTCCCATACACTCTCTCTTTTTCGCCAGTTGGAATTCTCGGCCCAGCCTTGTGTTTCGCTCGGCCATGACCTGGTTCCAGATCACCTTGCGTGTCTCCATGGGTACATCATCCCCATACTGGGCCATTCGCTGCCTTACTTCAGCCAGCCAATTATCTCCAGATCCTTCCATACTTGTCTGCTGGTGAAAAGGGGGACCAACTGTCTCCCTTTTCCATATATTGTCCTGCTGCTAGGGAGGAAGGATGGCACCTTCAGCTCCCTGTAACACACACTGCCACTGGGGAGGAAGGACGGCACCTTCAGCTCCCTGTAACACACACTGCCGCTGTGAGCAAGGACGGCACCTTCAGCTCCCTGGAACACACACTGCCGCTGGGGAGGAAGACGACACACTTCTCTCCCTGAACTGTATCCGGTTGCTGGGGTGTGGGCAATCCACCCCGAGCCTTCCTATTGTCCTGTTCTGGTATGCACAGCAGGAACTCGATCAGTAGATTCCTTGAGAATTGTACAATTTCCTCAGTTGGGTTGGGTCCAAAGTAAGTCAGTCGCTCCTTCAGCATCTCGTCAAACTTTGCCTTAGTGCAATTGAGCGCCATGCTTGTTTTGCCGAAAGTTAGTCCCTTTGAAGATAGGGCCACTGTACGCATACTAGCGTTACCCTCCATTTGTAGCTCCAAACGTTACCAGTGTCTCTGAGCTGCTTCTCCTCACACTAGGACGCCATCCCACTGCTGCCACCAATGTAATGGATCGACGGGCACCCCGACTGGGTACCTCAGTTGAAAGATGCTCCTAGCGCTTCCTGAGGACTCCAAGCACTCTGTCAGACACCACAATCACCGAACTGAAGAAGCATATAAATCCTCTCAAGCATATGAATGCTGTAGACAGTTGAATAGGAAACCATACGAATAGGTTTACACTCCTAGCAGTCAAACTGGAACAGCATACAATAAATCCTCCCCCAAGAATGAGACGACACTTCACTTTGAGGGTTACATATTATTACTCAGCACATTCCAAATACAAACATACCCAAAAATAATTTGAATCCGTTCAGCCGTTCGGGAGATAGGTATAAGTCCTTTATGACCGACCGCAGGTACATTTTCATGCCCAAAACAGTTCCATAAGTTTTTGGGCCAGGGACAGCATTATAAACCCCATGGTGCCCAAATATAGTTCTTTAAAGGATCCCCTCTTCCCGGGACCATAATCACTGGGCAGGAGGCGAGCAAGCAGTCCCCTCTAGGAAACTGGGGCAGACTCTGGTGCAGGGTCCAGTCTGCTACAGTCCCCTATTTGCAGGTTTGTTTTAGGTCCATCCTCCTCTCACCTGTTCATTCCTATATACCTTAATGAGGGACAGGAGTTATTAAGAAAACATGGGATCCCCTGAACCCTTAATCATCCATATTATGGCCTCATACCTCTGCACCACATATCAACCTCCAAACTGCACAGTTTTTAGAGATGCAGAGATCTCCTGTGAGTTTTCTCATTCCATGGAAAGTGAACTCATTCCATAGCGTGATGAGATTTCCTACTGTCTTCTTATTTGTTTGTGCTGATTGATATATAGAAACTGTGAAGATTTCTGGGCTCTGTGCTTAGATACTTATTTGCTGAGGAAATAACAGGAATTGAATAACTTAAAGCAGAAGTTTTTCTATATTACTATGTGGGAGAAAACTGATTTTAATGTCGTGAGGCACTTTCTCTTTTTTTTTTTTTTTTTTGCCAGTGTGAGATTCTTATTTATTTATTTATTTGTGGCTGGTGTAAGATTCTTTTTGGGGGTTTTGCCTCGATTTCATTAGTTTAAATCAGAACTGATTCCATTATGTTAAAAATAAAAAAAAAACTTGTAAATAGTTTATCTACAGAAGTTTTTTGTTGGGAATTGTTGTAGATAAGTAATTTTAAACATGTATCCAAGAATATTAAATCACTTGAAAAGTTTATCCAAAAATATTAAATCAAGGCCTTTGTAATGCTTTTCAAACACTTGTATATTTTTGGCTAAACTTTTAAAATGATTTTTTTTTAGAATATTAAAATATCAAAAAATATGTAATATAGAAAAACAAAATATCAAAATATTAATATTTTTCTAAATATTAAATAATTTTAAATATTTATATTAAAAAAAAAAACATTTGAGAAGATTAACCTAAAATGTTTTATTGATGCCTAAATTAGGTAAATCAGACTATGAAAGATTTCAAATCTCACCAGTTCCATTGAGATTTGTTAAATATGGAGACAGATAAAGAAAACAAAATATATATTGACACCGAACAAAACTGGCACAATGCCAAATTTTTGGTTTTTTTCTTGTTTGTCAATAATTCACCCTTTGTGAATATAAATTAATTACAGGCGTTCCAGTTACTGACTACTACAATACAAAAACGTGGATGAGGAAGGAAGTTTGTTAATGAGAAGACGCATCATTGATGTAAAAAATATATTGTCTTAGAGGTCGTTCAGCCAGCACCTAGTTAATATGGGGACGGTAAAAAAAAAAAAGTATGACAAAACAAAATCAAAAAGTAACATTCTCATTTAAGGAATAATTCTAGCACCTAAGTCATCAGAATAATATTATATAGTATCTTATAAGATTTAATTGTTAATAGTTTTCCACAAGCATAATGCACTTTGAGATGAAATTACAACAAATATGTCCTCAAGAGGGTGTTAATTTTTGCGAAAACCTTTAGGAGACACTAACCCCTTTATCTCCTCCTACTGGAGGTGCCCACAGATCCCTACTTTAGAAGAATGGGTCCTACAAGTTGAGCAAACTAGATCCATAGAAGATTTTCACAGGGCTTCTTTAGGGGACAAAACATACACACTTACAAACATGGGCCACCTGGACTGATTGTCTACATCCTTCTGCTAGGATCCTTAGAAGTCAGATCCAGACAGGTTTCACAACATAAAGCATTCACCTCTTTTCTCATCCCCTACTGCCTTATAGAGTCACATACCCATGAAACTATAGTTGTGCTATAACATGATAATGCGATTCACTAATAATCCAAATTCCTAACTGATCAACTTAGAGCTTGGACCAAGTAGTTCTTTTTTATATTTGTGGTTTTTGTTCTGGTTAATGAGCCATCACATTGTGCCCATTGATACGCGGACTGTCATGCTGTTACTGTATTACACATGCTTTTACATATTTATAATAAACCATCTATGCTTTGATGCAGTGTTGACACTGGAGACTTATTATGCCAATGGTGCGTGTACTGAATCATTGTAAAAAAAGGCTAGTTGGGGAAAAACACCTTTAGGTACACTGCAAAAAAATATATATTTCAATAATTCATTTTTACTACATCCAGAAATATTAGCTAGTTTGTTGTATTCTTATCTAAAATAGCCCTTTATCTTTGATCTCTGGTAGTGCTGTCCAACTTGTTTGGTTTGATGGCCAAGTCCAAAGCAGCACAAGTGTCCTTAGTGCTACTTTTATCAGTTCATAAGGACAGCTGTCAGGATCCTATCCTGACAACCATGATATTGTTTTATTTTATTACTAGCCTTTTAAGGGAACTTCATGATCTTCACCTCTAGTGGCCTCCCTGGCCACTAATCTCTTCACTCACTTTAACATCCTCACCTGTATTAACTAATGAGGAGGCTTTATAAGTCGACACCCTGCACACAACATTGCCTTGACATTGAAGTCAGTGTTCTGACATAGAACTTCTGATCCTGGCTCCTGAAAACATCCTGTATTTATCTGCATTATTTCCATCTGAAGAGACTTACCTGCTTGATCTACCATATTGAAGATCCTTAACTGCTTCAACTGCTGCAACACTCATGATCCTGTAAGCAACCTGTATTACTTTATACTGGAATGTACTTACCTGCCTCAAATCCTGAAACTCTGCATAATCCAGTAAGCAACCTGAACTATATTATACTGAAACTATTTACCAGCTTTAACTATTTCAACCCTGTATCATCCTGAACCTGACTGCAGTGTGACATTCCACAAACTACTAATAATCTCCTTGGAATCACTTCAAACCTACTTGTATATAAAAGACTATAATTCATTTAATTTCAAGATATTCCATTTGTGGCATATTTCCTTTATTCTGTTTTTCTTACAAAGTTTCCTGTTTGTGGCAGATTGCCTTAATTTTTGTATTTCAAGTAAATTGTTATGTCTAAAAAGACAAATAAAGTTTCAACCAATAACCCTGGCAATCGTCTCCTCTCTGACCTGCTCAGGAACATGACAGAATGTCAAGACCTAAAAATGGAGACTACAGGGTTAACTGGTGTTCTATCTACAATTGCTGAAAGCCTCTTAGAACTGTCAAGACTGTTTTATTATTGCTACAATCAAGCTCTTGTATAAAACCTAAGAAAACTAAGACCGTCAATACTTAAAAAGCAAGAAAAGAGAACCTCTTACTAAAATGGAAATAGATAAAAGACGGTAAGACGACTCATTCTTCTATTGTGGAGAGAAAGGGCACAGAATGCCCAATAAGACCTCCTAAACCTGCTGTGGTCACTGAAACCAAGAAAAGGGCTACAGAAGGAAGCACACCTCCAATCACGGATACAAACTATGGTACGTCTAATCTATATAAAAAAGACATGCCTACTTTTTCTCTCATAGATGATTCCTTAGCATACTATGATACAGGAATGGGATCAGAAAAAATGGACTGTGATGCTCTGCCTTCAGATGACAGTCATTCAGAAGATGAAGTCATGAGTGAATGTCCTGAACCTATGGTGACTACGGTGACTACAATTACCATCAGCCGCTCTGCAGGAAAGAATACTGCAAAACCCTGTCTGGGTGCTCCTGGTCTCATAAAAGCCAGTGATGGTACTATCATAGCAATAGAAAACTTAACCATGTCTGAGAAGTTACTAAAAAGCAAAAAGAAGAAACCAAAGAGAAAGAAATAATGCTCTCCTGTTTTCATTTATTTGTTGAGTTGATCTGTATGTTTCTTTAACCTGACATCCTCTTCAGTTCCTCCACAAACCATCGCGTCCAGAAATCCTATCCTGACAACCAAGATATTGTTTTTTTATTACTGACCCTTTAAGGGAACTTCATGATCTTTGCCTCTAGTGGCCTCCCTAGCCACTAATATTTTCACTCACTTTAACATCCTCACCTGTATTAACTAATGAGGAGGCTTCATAAGTGTACACCCTGCACACAACAGTGCCTTGACATTGAAGTCAGTATTCTGACATAGAACTTCTGATCCTGGCTCCTGAAATCATCCTGTATTTATCTGCATTATTTCAATCTGAAGAGACTTACCTGTTTGATGTACCATTTTGAAGATCCTTAACTGCTTCAACTGCTGCAACACTGCATGATCCTGTAAGCAACCTGTATTACATTATACTGGAATGTACTTACCTGTCTCAACTACTGAAACTCTGCATAATCCCGTAAGCAACCTGAACTATATTATACTGAAACTATTTACCAGCATTAACTATTTCAACCCTGTATCATCCTGAACCTGACTGCAGTGTGACATTCCACAAACTACTAATCTCCTTGGAATCACTTCAAACCTACTTGTATATAAAATACTTTAATTCATTTACTTTCAAGCTATCCCATTTGTGGCATATTGCCTTTATTCTGTTTTTCTTACAAAGTATCCTGTTTGTGGCAGATTGCCTTAATTCTTTATTTCAAGTAAATTGTTATATGTCTAAAAAGACAAAGTTTCAACCAATAACCCTGGCAATCGTCTCCTCTCTGACCTGCTCAGGAACATGACAACAGCTCAGATTGACTAATTTCATTCAGCCTCTTCCTTGTTACTGCCAAAGTGAGCAGCATCATAAGATACTTTATACAGTTTTATATGTATTTATTAATTAATTTATTTATCAATGCACAGTTTAAAGTGAACCTGTAATGGCAGATATAAATTTGCAGTTTTCTAACCATCTGACTTGACTCGTGTTATACAACTAAATATTTCTTCCCCTAATACTATTAAAAGATCATATTTTAATTTATTCACATTACCCCGGCTTCCTGCTGAGAGCATCAATCATGTTTTCAGTGGGTGTTACACTTTCTGCAAGATACATCTCTCCTGCACACTCCTATTGGGAAAGTACAGACTTGCTTTGCATAACTGGTTATAACTCGCTAACATTTGATGTTGACTTTGTGTTAATAAAACATTTCTTAGACTGGCTGCCCAAAGCTTCCACAATAAATCATTCTGGCTCTTTCTCTCCTCTCTCTGAGCTGCTGCTGGTGATGCTCTCACACAGTCTGTCTCTTCTCTGTACTTCCCCTTCCAGGCATTGCTTCCACTTAGATTAAAATCAAACAAGAGAGAAGGGTTTCCCTTATAATAGACGTGCATATCACAATCTTCTTATCGCTGAGCAGCAGAGAAAAGGCACATACTAAAATGACTGAGAGAAGGGGGAAATTGCTATTTTTAACATCTGATTTGAGAGAAATCTAGACATTTGCTAGCAATCCTGCTTCTGCAATGCATAGATGAAAAATAAATTAGAGGTTAATTTCTATCCACATTTCCCAAAGACATTTCAAAGTTTTTGCAAGCTCCCTCCCATTTAGGTTTATATTTCTCTTCTCCGTTATTCTGCCTTTTCTTTGTACCATCTAAAGCTTGCCACTACTGAAATAAACCTCTTACTCTCCCTTTAGGAACTCAACAATGGTATATAAATGTAATTTTTCCATTTAAAGAGTACAGAGCTACAAAATGCCCGAATTATTTTACACTTTTGGAAGTTATTCATAGATGGGTCATGTAACCCAACTTTAAGGTTCAAGATCTGCAGAAGCAAGCCCATGTCAAAAATGTAAGGTTACCTGTGTGTGGTTGCAGCACCTCTCATAGCGTGCGTCGTTCTTGCACCTATCCTGACACTGCACATCTTCCCTACATCAGTAATGACTCTGAGCATCCTTCTTATGTCAATAATGACATTGTGCACTGATTTTATAGTTTTTCTACCAATCGTCCGTATAATGATGTGGAGCATCTTGCATCATTCCTGTGACAACATGGGCAGATGTTTTGGACAAGCAGGAATAATGCAGAGCACCAATAGGTGTATATACTCCAGTCCATTTTATACTCTTTGTCCTGTTTGTTTCTTGCTGGTGCCAATACTGTTTTGTCTGGTATTTCACTCGGCTTTCCTTGACTATTCTGTTCCTTGGCATCCTACACAGCTTTGTTTCTCGTTTACCTGATCTCTGGCTCTCTCTTACTATGGCTTGTCTTTGACCTCTCTGTTTTCATTCATACATTTGCTTTTCATCAAGCCCGAGCACTCTAAGAACCAGTAATACACTGCTGGGTATGCAAACCTCTTCATTGAACAATGGGAACCAGTAGCCATTTGGGGTGAACATGTCTGGCGGCCAAATCTGGTTTAATTTTTTCGATATATAGATGACCTCTTTTTTATTTGGAAGGGTACAGAAAATTCCCTAACACACACAGCATTATCGTAACTTGAGAACACAGTAGCAATAGCATTAACTTTTTAGATTTAGAATTTTTTATTAAAGAAGGCACCATCCATACAAAAACCTTTACAAAACTTCTACAAAAGTCTTGACCAATCAAGTTGCCATTTCAAACCCTGGTTGGATGGCGTCCTTAAAAGCCAGTTAAAATTGTTCAGACACGAAAGATTTTAAAGAACAGGCACAATCACTGAAAGAAAAATTTATTGACAAAAACTAACCACAGATAAACCTTAATAAAACTTAATAATACTTGTCATTTTTAATTTTAATAATAGAAGCAGAATTGTTAAAAAAAATATTAAAAAGCATTGGCACATTTTAAAACAAGACAATGTTTTAAGAGATTGTATCCCTGAAAAGCCCAGCATAGTTTTTAGAGGTGCTCCCAATTTTAAAACTATCCTTACCAAGAATT
This sequence comes from Pelobates fuscus, assembly GCF_036172605.1. Classification (NCBI taxonomy): domain Eukaryota; kingdom Metazoa; phylum Chordata; class Amphibia; order Anura; family Pelobatidae; genus Pelobates; species Pelobates fuscus. Next base: position 31,380,341 of record NC_086328.1, read on the forward strand.
ATACTAAAGATCACATAAACAAAAATTCCACCTTTTTAGCCAATTCTGAAGGCTTTTTTAAATGTAATACTTGTATAGTGTGTAAATCCACAGACCACAGCATAAAGACAAAAACGACCCACTTTGCATCCAACAAAACAAAAAAATCATACCCTATAAATGATCTTGTGAGTTGCAATACAAAAAATGTGATTGTACGACGTACAATATGTTGGCATGACCTCGAGATGTCTAACAACTAGACGGGCAGAACATTGCCGCAATATTATAAAAGGCTATCCAAATCATTCTGTATCAAAAAAAAATTTAATACATGAAAAAAAAAAACCTAAATACTTAAAATGCATAGGCGTGCGCACGGGGTGTGCCGGGTGTGCCTGGGCACACCCTAATCCCCGTGGCACGCGCTATGTATTGAGACCGGCAGGGGAGATCTCAGGATCTCGGCTCACATGCAGGGAGGGAGGCAGGAGAGGACCGGCGGAGCTCTTGCCAGCAGCTCCGCCGGGTTCCTCTCGCGAGATCTGAGCGTTGCCGCGGCAACGCTCAGATCTCGCGTGAGTGAACTCTAGCCCTGCGGGGCTAGAGTTCACTCTCCACTGGACCACCAGGGATGGATGGCAGCCGCAGGATCCCCCCTCCCAGGCATAAGGTAAGAAGGGAGGGGGGATAACTGATCTGCCCCCACCTCCACTGGACCACCAGGGAAAGCAGCAAGGAAAGATCCCCCCTCCCTACATAAAGTAAGAAGGGAGGGGGGATATTAAGTAATGTACCCCCACCTCCACACCCCACAATCACCCCCACACACACATATACACAGCACCAACACACATACAGCACACACACACATACACAGCACCCATAGACATACACAGCACACACACACATACACAGCACCCACAGACATACACAGCACACACACACATACACAGCACCCACAGACATACACAGCACCCATAGACATACACAGCACCCACAGACATACACAGCACCCACAGACATACACAGCACCCACAGACATACACAGCACCCACACACATACACAGCACCCACAGACATACACAGCACCCACAGACATACACAGCACCCACAGACATACACAGCACCCACAGACATACACAGCACTCACAGACATACACAGCACTCACAGACATACACAGCACCCACACACATACACAGCACTCACACACATACACAGCACCCACACACATACACAGCACCCACACACATACAGCACCTATACAAATACACAGCACCAAAACACATACACAGCACCCACACACATACACAGCACCTACACACATACAGCACCTACACACATACAGCACCTACACACATACAGCACCCACAGACATACACATCACCCACACACATACACAGCACCAACACACATACACAGCACCAACACACACAGCAGCCTCACAAACACAAAGCACTCTCACACTCATTACACAAACAGCACCCTCACAAACACAAACAGGACCCTAACAAACACACACACAGCACACTACCAGTACCCTCACACACAAACAGCACCCTCACACACAGTACATTTACAGCACCCTCACAAGTGCACACACACACACAAACAGCACCCTGACACACAGTACATTCACAGCACCCTCACAAGCACGCACACACAAACACCCTCACCCACATAGTACACTACCAGCACCCTCACACACACATCGCACTAACAGCACCCTCACAGCTTTGTGTGTGTGTGTATATATATATATATATATATATCTATATATATATATATATATCTATATATACATACATATATATATATATATATACACGCCGCGTGTGCTTGTGCTTTAGGGTGCACACCCTAATGCAATGGGCTGCGCACGCCTATGTTAAAATGTATAGGGATACAAAGATGCTAACTCCCATGGAGAGTGTGGTGATATCAAAAATATTTTAGGTCAGAAAGAAATGTACTGGGTTTTAAAAACAGTTAACCCAGAAGGGTTAAATGCAGATTTTTACCTTTTTAATTTTTTTTATAATTCTTTTATAACCTCTTAAACAATAATGTATTTAATCTCATGCAATTAATAAGTCTTTTTTAATAAGAACCATTTATAAGAATATTTGTAGCTATTTGTCCTGTTATGTTTACTTTTATTCATATTTATGTCAAGCAACTTGTCCTTTTATGTTTACTTTTATTCATATTTATTACAATTCATTTATTTTATTAATGGTTTATGTACTATGTATGCATCTCTTTCTTTATATGTATTCATATAAACATATTTCACTGTTAGCAAAAATACATCCATATTCCCCTTATTAGATCCCTTTCTTTCCCTCCATTTTATTTATATATTTATTTGGGTAACATCCTGCCCAACTAGATAGACTCTGTGTGCCCTTCTCACTAATTATTTTTCACCCTCCATGGACTTATTCCACGCCCACAACGAATCCCTCCCTTCCATCTTAACAGCACGATCAGCTGCGTCCTGTTCCACTACAATAATAAAAAGACTATACCCTTAACCTCTAGTTGCAGTCTCTAATGCTGCAGTGGTATAAACTAGACCAGTGGTCAGGGGAGGGCTGGCAGCCTTAGGCCTGGGGGGCAAAACCAGTCAAGTGGCCCATTGCGCCACCAAATCAGTTCACCATCCATGCCCACCTTTTCCTGGTTTTATAACGGATATTGATGTTATGCTAATCAGTAGCTCTTTGCCATACCCACTCCTTCACGGCTCTGACTTTCAATGTTGTCAGAGCACAGGCTGAGAATCTCTGAGCCTGTGCTCTGACTCACTAACTGAGCGCCGGAACCACGAGGGAGAGGATATGATCTGACTGCACCTACTGCTGGTGCGCACCAGTGGACCACCAGCGAATCGTTTAAATTAAATATGCTGGTGTACCCAACTTGTGAGCTGTGTTGACCGCCGGGTGCCTCTGTTGTCATGGCACCCTGCGTGACCGCACAGCTTGCCCACCCCAACGGCTGGCCCTGCTGACACACACTGACGTTACTACTTAGACATCCCTCAATATTAATACAGACATCAGAGTAAACACCAATAAACTGTGGAAACAGAGCTGATCCCCCCAAATTTATAAAGGTTTGCTTAGAGGATTTATTCAAGATTAAATCATGCCTCCTCCTCTCTCTCCCCCATGCGCTGCTCTGTAGGCTGGGAGGAAGTGAAGAGTAATCACAGTCTCCCAGCACAACGCCACCTGTGGCTGCATGGGGAACAGCTGTTTAATGCAATGCTTGCAGGACGGCTAGCTGCCGCAGAACCTCTTTGTTTCCGTCTCTGCAAAGGGCTCCAGGCACTGCTCGTTGTGAGTGTGAGCCACTGTAAATTAGGGGCAGAGGGCACTTGCACTGCGGTCAAGACGGGTCTGGGCAGAAGGAGAGTGCAGTGCAATCAGTGCACTCCCCTCCTGTGGGTCACCAGTACACTGGTGCACCTGCCCAGGATCAGAGCCGGTGCAAGGATTTTTGCCGCCCTAGACAAAATATAAATTTGCCGCCCCCCCATGTGACATCACAATGCCCCACCCATATGATCTGCCATATGAACTAAAGCCAGTGCTGCACACAGTGTGTGTTTACATTAAAAAGCCTGCAGGGACCAGCTATAGACACCAGAACCACTTCATTAAGCTATAGTGTCCCTTTAATGTGAGGTAAATTATAGATTAGTGTCACTAATAATATACTAGATTGCCTACTTACAATTAGATGAGCATGATGATGGGCTGCAGTTTGGCTCCACTGGTCTGGTGTAGAACAGGATCTCTGGAGGCTGTTTGCAACTGTGGTCACAAAAATTCAATGTTCTGGGAGAATTGGAAGCAGCTCCATTTTTTGGGGGCCTCTTACACAGCTCAAGGTCTGGGCCCCACTGCCTGACGGTGAATATGCCCATAAGGCCCACTCATAAGTCCACTTATATGTTCCACCCACCCATGAGTTCGCTCACAGGGAGTGGAGTGTGTAGGGGATGTGTTATGTGTTATTGTAGAGGATCTAATATGTGTGCTTATGGTATGTAGTGTATAGGGATACCAGTTTGTGCAGGTGATGCAGTGTGTATTTGTATATAAGGGATGTATTATGTGTTTCTGGTTGTGTGTAAGGGATGCATTGTGTGAATCTGTGTTTGTATGCATAAGGGATGCAAGGTGTGTGTTTGTATGTGTGTGCATTGAGTGTAAGAGATGCATTGTGTTTCTGTGTGTATGTAAGAAAAACAGTGTGTGTGTTTGCATGTGTGTGTAAGGGTTTGCATTGTATGTTTCTGTGTATGTGTGCAAATGATGCATTGTCTTTGTGTGTAAGGGTTGCAGTGTGTGTGTGTGTAATGGATGCATTGTGTGTTTCTCTGTGTGTAAGGGAAGCATGTTGTGTTTCTGTGTATGTATAGGGATGCATTGTGTGTTTCTGTGTATGTATAGGGATGCATTGTGTGTGTGTGTGTGTGTGTGTGCGTAGTGTGAAAGAGCTCCCTGTCTTGCCTTCTGTCCCTTAGAGCTCTCCCCTGCCCTTTAGTGGTCTCATCTCCCCCACCCTCCCCTAGTGGTCTCTTCTCACACTCACCCACCCTCCCTGTGCTCTTCTCATCCCCCCTCCACCCTCCCTGTGCTCTTCTCATCCCCCCTCCACCCTCCCTGTGTTCTTCTCACTCCTCCCTCTGTGTGTTCTCCTCACCCCCCCTGTGTTCTTCTTACCCCCCTCCTCCCTGTGTTCTTCTTACTTCCCCCCTTGTTCTTCTTACCCCCTTCTTCTTATTACTCCCCCCTTCTTCTTACTCCCCCTTCTCCTTCTTCTTACTCCCCCCTTCTTCTTCTTCTTACTCCCCCCTTCTTCTTCTTAACCCTCCTACTTCTTCTTACTCCCCCTTCTTCTTCTTATCCCTTCTTCTTCTTATCCCTTCTTCTTCTTAACCCCTTCTTCTTCTTACCCCCTTCTTCTTCTTACCCCCTTCGTCTTCTTACCCCCTTCTTCTTCTTACCCCCTTATTCTTCTTACTCCCCCCTCTTCTTCTTACTCCCCCTTCTTCTTCTTACCCCCTCTTCTTCTTACCCCCCTTCTTCTAATTACTTCCCACTCTTGTTCTTCTTACTCCCCACTCTTTTTCTTACTCCCCCCTTCTTCTTCTTACCCCCTCTTTTTCTTATCTCCCCTCCTTCTTACTTCCCCCTTCTTCTTACTCCCCCCTTCTTCTTCTTACCCCCCTTCTTCTAATTACTTCCCACTCTTCTTCTTCTTACTCCCCCCTCTTTTTCTTACTCCCTCCTCTTCTTCTTCTTACTCCCCCCTCTTTTTCTTACCCCCTCTTTTTCTTATCTCCCCTCCTTCTTACTCCCCCCTCCCCCTCTTCTTACTCCCCTCCCCTCTTCTTCCCCCCTTTTTCTTTTCTCCCCTCCTTCTTACACTCCCACCTCCCCTCTTTTTACTCCCCCCTCCTCTTACTCCGCCCCTCCCCTTACTCCCCCCTCTCCTCTTACTCCCCCCTCTTATTATCCCCCCTCCCCTCTTCTTACTCCCCCCTTCTTCTTACTCTCCCCCCTCGCCTCTTCTTACTCCCCCCTCTTCTTACTCCCCCCTCCCCTCTTACTCCCCCCTCTTCTTACTCCCCGCTCCCCTCTTCCTACTCCCCCTCCCCTCTTCTTACTCTCCCCCCTCTTACTCTCCCCCCTCCCCTCCTCTTACTCCCCCCTCCCCTTCTCTTACTCCCCCTCCCCTCTTCTTACTCTCCCCCCTCTTCTTACTCTCCCCCTCCCCTCTTCTTATTCCCCCCTCCCCTCTTCTTACTCCCCCCTCCCCTCTTCTTACTCCCCCCTCCCCTCTTCTTACTCCCCCCCTCTTCTTACTCTCCCCCCTCCCCTCCCCTCTTCTTACTCTCCCCCTCCCCTCCCCTCTTCTTACTCCCCCCTCCCCTCTTCTTACTATCCCCCCTCCCCTCTTCTTACTCCCCCCTCCCCTCTTCTTACTCTCCCCCCTCCCCTCTTCTTACTCCCCCCTCCCCTCTTCTTACTCCCCCCACTCCCCTCTTCTTACTTCCAACCCCCCTTCCCTCTTCTTACTTCCACCCCCCTCCCCTCTTCTTACTTCCACCCCCCCTCCCCTCTTCTTACTTCCACCCCCCCTCCCCTCTTCTTACTTCCACCCCCCCTCCCCTCTTCTTACTTCCACCCCCCTCCCCTCTTCTTACTTCCACCCCCCTCCCCTCTTCTTACTTCCACCCCCCCTCCCCTCTTCTTACTTCCACCCCCCCTCCCCTCTTCTTACTTCCCCCCTCCCTCCCCTCTTCTTACTTCCCCCCTCCCTCCCCTCTTCTTACTTCCCCCCCCTCCCTCCCCTCTTCTTACTTCCCCCCCTCCCTCCCCTCTTCTTACTTCCCCCCCTCCCTCCCCTCTTCTTACTTCCCCCCTCCCTCCCATCTTCTTACTTCCCCCCTCCCTCCCTTCTTCTTACTTCCCCCCTCCCTCCCTTCTTCTTACTTCCCCCCTCCCTCCCCTCTCTTCTTACTTCCCCCCTCCCCTCTTCTTCTTACCCCCTCCACCGTAGCGTGGCCGAGCTGCTCTCCGGTCCCGGCCGGAGTAATGGGAAAGTGCACGCTCAGTGTGCACTTCCTGTCAGTCCGGCCGGTTACAGGAAACAGAAACTCCGCGCGGAACAGGAGTTTCTGTTTCCTGTAACCGGCCGGACTGAAAGGAAGGTGCACACTGAGCGTGCACTTTCCCATCACTCCGGCCGGGAACCGGAGAGCAGCTCGGCCACGCTACAGGGGAGGGGAGAAATCTGTTCTGCAGCCGCCTGAGCGCTCTTTACAGAGCGCTCAGGCGGCTGCAGCATTTAAAGGGCCGGCCCGCCGCGGCCGGTCTTAATGGGATTTAGGACGGCCTGGGGGGCAATTGCCTCCCTGCCCCCCGGCCCAGCCCGCCCCTGCCAGTGGTAGTCAACCTTTTTCTACCTACCGCCCACTAATGCATCTTTTTGGTTGAAAAAATGTCCTTACCGCCCACCAGTTTTCGCGCAAATGCAGAATATTTTTAAGAAAGGAGGGTGTTTTAAAAAAAAATAAATGTACGTACATTTATCTTTTTATTTCTACTTAATGCAGGCTTATAAGGTTTTTAACTTTATAAAGTTTAATGAGAAAACAATAAAGTAAATTGAAATTACCTTTACTAGTGATTAATGAGATCCTTGAGGTTGATGCTGCGAGACTAAATATTTGATATCTGGTTTGATTTTCGTAAGGAACAAACAAAGGTCTCTTTCAGTGATATTCAGACGACTTCTCTGTTTGCGCATAATATGATTTCTCATTTGTGCGTCAGCTCATCTCCTCTCCCTCCTCAATTCCCCTCCCCACCTTTTTTTCCCCTTTTTTCTATTTTTTAACCTTCCTTATAGCAATGCCCAGTAGGAAGGCTGAGCTAGGTAGCCCACTTACTATAGTCCACTATAACAGACAGGCACACATACAAGACACACATACAAGACACACATACACACACACACGACACACATACAGACACACATACGACACACACACACACACACATACAAGACACACACACACACATACAACACACACACACACAAGACACACACACAAGACACACATACACACACATACATACACACACAAAGACACAGACAGGCACACAGTCAGGCACACATACACACACACACACAAACAGACAGGCACACATACAAACAGACACACACAGACATGCACACACACATACGACACACATACAGACACACATACAACACACACACACACACATACAAGACACACACACACACATACAAGACACACACACACACACAAGACACACATAGGACACATACAGACACAGACAGGCACACATACACACATACAGACACACAAGATACACATACCTACACGCACACAAAGACACAGACAGGCACACATACACACACACACAAGACACATACATACAAACAGACAGGCACACATACAAACAAACAGACACACACAGACATGCACACACACATGCAGACACACATATAAGACATACATAGACACACACATACAATGACACATATATACAAAGACAAGACACACATATATACAGACAGACACATACACACACACAAGACATACATACAAAGACACATACAGACACACACACACGACATACAAAGACACACACACACACAAGACATACCTACAAAGACACACACACACAAACAAACACACACATTATATTTAAGTCACCCTCCTGTTTCCTACCTTTAAGGTGCAGGCGGGTGACTTTTCCTGGGGTCCAGTGGTGGCTCAGGTGGATGGGAGTCAGAGTTCCCACTCTGACTCCCTCTGCTTCCTCCCGCGCGGCTCTCAGTTTTAGCTGGGAGGAGTGACCGGGGAATCACTTCCTCCCAGCTCTGTGATGTCATCACAGGGGGCCCGGTCACGCTGTTAACGCACCCAGCGCTGACCGGGCCCCCTCACAACCCGCATCCATCGGGTGGCCCTGACAGCATGGGCCACCCGATGGACACTTTGGAAGGTGGCCCCGGTGGTTTACCGCGCGGGCCGGAGCCGCAAATGGTCACAGCGGTACCCAGTCGCAGGGGTAACACCGGCTAGCACCCGCCCGCATTATCAACCTGGAAATCCCTACTGCCCACCTGGAATCCTGAAACGCCCACTAGTGGGCGGTAGGGACCAGGTTGACGAACCATTTTTCACATACCAATAAACAATGTTTCCAAATCTTTACGTTCAAATTCAAACTTAGCGGGAGTAACTATGGTTACAAATGTTAACAAAGAATGTAATATTATATGTATGATTACGAATAAGAGTTTAAGAATATTTGCCAATATTGCAACAATGTAATAATAATGAACACCATGTATGTATAAAGATTTGGAAACATTGTTTATTGGTATGTGGAAAATGAGAGGAATAAACCGCTATATAAGCGGTAATTGCCTGACAGTCCGTATCCATTGACAAAGCCGTTCTGATGGAGAAACGCGTTTGGAAGGACTGATTACTGAACACTGGGATGCATTAACCTGCATTGTACCCAGCATAGCAACATCCAAGCTGCTGATCCGGGACGCCGTGAGCAATACAAGGTCTGGAAACCAATATGCACTTTCTGTATCAGTTTAGACACATGCTAATGAAGTCTGATTATTGCTATTTCATTTAAATTTTTTATCAGGAATCTGTTTTATTTTGAGCTTTTAAATATTGATTTTTAGCTGAGAGCTAAGACTCTAATACAGCCAGTTTTATTTTTCACTAATTTGGATTGTTTTTTCATGTACTGAAGTAATACAGAAAGTCACTAATTCACTTTTTCTCTGCATTTTTTTTTATATATTCATCTCTGCTATGGAGTGACATTATCCAAGAAAATACCTGGAATAAAGGAATTTGCACAGACTAATATTGGACTTTATTATTTAGTCTGTTGCATCCATTATATGAGATTTGTTACTGATTTTTGTTTTACTGCTAATTATGACATATTACTGTTTGACTATCCTGGACTGATAGTCTAGTTCAGTTTTTCCCAACCCAGTCCTCAAGGCACACCTACCAGTCCAGGATTTAAGGATTACCCAGTTTTGTCTAAGGTGTTTTTTCTTTTTTTTCTAAAAACACCTTAGACAAAACTGGGTAATCCTTAAATCCTGGACTGGTAGGTGTGCCTTGAGGACTGGGTTGGGAAACACTGGTCTAGTTTATACCACTGCAGCACTAGAGACTGAAACTAGAGGTTAAGGGTATAGTCTTTTTATTATTGTATGCTTTATATTTCAATAGGTTGTTATGTCTCCTATTTTATATACCCTCCTCTAAATCAGATATATTCAATCATCGCTCCACGTCTTAAACATTTTCTGCATCACAATCCTATTCCCCTGCCTGGGGCAAGTTACCACGCCCCGGCCGAGAACCAAGCCACCTCACTCTGTCACTATACTCCTTCCCTCTAGCCTAGCCCATCCGGCGCACAGCCCACTCTACTACAATTTAGAGGTTTGACAACCTCTAAATGAATATTTCCACCACTGAGTGATTTTATATTCCAGTTCTCCATTGTCCGTTAATAACAACATTGGAGTGATTACTTCTTAAACCTTCACCCCTCATGCTATTTCTCATCTACACTACAAAAAAAAAACCTGAGGACTTTATGGAGCACGTGATCTAAAAAAGTGTTAAATTATACATTTAGCAAAATGACTCATCTTATGCCAAATTATCATTTCTAACCTAGGGCTAACGAGTCAAATTAAAAATAACATCCCGAGGTGCAACAGAGATGCTTGGCCAAGAGATTACAAATGAGAAGATCAGAGTGGTGCAGTATCCTTAGACTGTTCGTGATCATCCAAAAGTTATCACAAAGCAGGTTCAATGTACAATTAAGCATAATTGCAGCCCTAGTAGAAAGCTGCAGAGTAAAATATTGTACACAAAAAAAAGAACATTGTGTTCCTGTAGGAATCAAAATATCAATCCGTACTACAAAAAATACATGTTTTTATCAACTCTATGTGTGTGGGGGGGGGGGGGGGGGCTCGGCCTGTGTGTGTGGAGAGCTCATTCTGTGTGTGTGAGAGGGGATCAGTCTGTGTGTGGGTGTCAGACCTTCAGGCATTCGCTAACCGTGGACTTCCGGGTTCTCGGAGCGCGGCCACTCCCCCTCCTATGACGTGGTCGTTCCCAGGGTTCATAGAGAGACCGCGTCAACACCACAGTGCTGGATCAACTCGAAAGCTCCCGCGAACTTCAAACTGAATATTTACTTCTACTGTGTATCGGACCCGGACTGTTTAATCGTTTACCCTCCTTCTCCTCTCCTACGACCTCGGACTGTTTTTGGATATTCTCTTGCCTGCTGCAACCTCGATTCTCTGTGGAATCTCTATCACCAATTTGGATTATCGCTCCTTCATAAGTTAAGTAAACCAGATTGGCTCAAGCTTAAAATATAACCATCCTAATTCTAAGTGGTTCGCATTCTGTTCCACATCAACTCCTAACCTTGTTTTCAACACCTACTTATTAATTATCTGCATCCTAATTTGGAACTTCTCGCTGGTTGTGTTAAATTTACTTTATCTAAAACAACTTCAACACCGCTGCTGTTTATAACCTGCCAGGAATTAAAGAGACAGTTCAATTTGATTATCTTTTTTTTATTTAAAGTAATAAACATTATCAAACTCAGAAATCTGCAGTTGTTTCCATCTTATCAACAATTGAGCATTACAGATTGATCCAGCCTAATTAATGGATACAGCAGATCTCACTTCTGAAATCACCAGATTAAACCAAAGAGTGGATACTCTTACTCAAGGCATGCAAGATCTACAGATCACCAATGAAAGAATCCTTACTTATGTAAGGGACTTGCAAACCCATACTCCTCACACAGTTACACACTCGGCTAGTGACCCTGCTGTCTCCAACCCCGAAAAATTCTCTGGAGACAGGTCCCAATACCGAGAGTTCATCAATTCTTGCAAGTTGTTGATTGCATTAAAACCCCGTTCATATCCCACTGAAAGATCTAAAGTTTGTTCTGTTATTTCATTTTTGAGAGGTGAACCCATGGCCTGGGCTCATTCCTTTCTTGAGAATGATGATCCCATATTGGATTCTCTGGATGAATTCTTTGAAGCCATGTCTCTCCTTTACGAAGACCCAAACAAACAAGCGACTGCAGATTTAACCATTAGAACACTGCAGCAAAGAAACCGGCCTGTTGAAGATTACATTGCTGAATTCAAACGATGGGCACCAGAAACTCAGTGGAATGACATAACACTACGTAACCAGTTCCGTATTGGGCTATCTGAAGCTGTCAAAGATGAGCTCTCCAGAACTGAACTACCTACTACACTAAATACACTTATTCAACTGTCAATCAGTATCGACAGAAGACTTAGGGAAAGAAAAGCTGAGAAATCACTCACTAGCTCTCTATGGAAAAAACCCTTCACCTCTTCAAAGGCACCGGAGAAACCTATAACTCCCGCTGAACCTATGGAAATAGGGGTTGTGAGAAGTCCTCTTACTCCAGAAGAGAGAACCAGAAGAAGACAACTGAACCTCTGCATGTACTGTGCTTCGCAAGAACATGTGGTGCCAGACTGTCCCCTATTGAAACGTCCAAGAGGCGGTAAGCATGGTTCTACCACGACTGTAATGAGTGTACTTCCTTCTAAACCAACCCCTCATTTCTCCTCTGTCTCTCTCATATTACAGTGGGACAAAGAAAGAATTACGACTAAGGCCATTATTGATTCCGGTGCTAATGGGGTGTTCCTGGACTCATCCTTTGTTACAAAAAATAAAATTCCTTGTGTTCAAAAACGTAATTCCGTCTCTGTCAGAGTTATTGATGGCTCCTTAATCTCCTCGGGGCCCATTCGCCTTGAAACTGTCCCTTTAAGGACTACTACTAATTATGTCCATTCTGAATTTCTTGTTTTTGATGTCATAAATTCTCCTCTTTATCCAATAATATTAGGGATAGACTGGTTACGGACTCACAACCCACTTATTACATGGGCTCCTTTCTCTCTCACGTTTAACTCTGCATATTGCCAGGGAACATGTCTACAACACATCCCCATTTTGCATGTTACTAGGGAATCCACTATACCTTCCTGCTATTCAGAGTTCGCTGATGTGTTCAGTAAAAAGGAAGCAGAGACACTTCCTCCTCATCGACCCTATGATTGTCCGATTGACCTTGTTCCTGGTGCTCCTATCCCTTTTGGACATATTTATCCTCTCTCTGAATCAGAGCTAAAAACCCTCAAGGAATACCTAGATGAAAACCTCCGTAAGGGGTTCATTAGACCTTCCTGTTCACCAGCCGCTTCCAGCATGTTTTTTGTAAGAAACAAGGACCAGACTATTCGGCCAATCATCGATTACAGGTCTTTAAATAAAATAACTATCAAGAATCGTTACCCTCTTCCCCTGATCAATGAGTTGATTGAAAGATTAAGAACAGCTACCATCTACACTAAACTTGACCTTCGTGGGGCATATAACCTTGTTAGAATCAAGGCCAATGATGAATGGAAAACGGCGTTCAGAACCCGATATGGTCTTTACGAATATCTTGTCATGCCCTTCGGGCTATGTAACGCCCCTGCAACCTTTCAGCATTTCATTAACGATATCTTCCGAGATCTCCTAGACGTTTGTGTCATCATTTACTTAGATGATATTCTCATCTACTCCAACAACCTTGAAGAACACAGAAAACACGTGAGATGGGTATTATCCAGATTAAGAACACACAAATTATACGCAAAACCAGAAAAATGTATATTTGAAGTCAATGAAATCACTTTTTTGGGATATGTTATCTCCCCTCATTCAATAAGTATGGATTCCTCCAAAATAGATTGCATTGTCAACTGGTCTACTCCTACTAATACTAAAGACTTACAACGTTTTCTGGGATTTGCCAACTTCTATAGGAAGTTCATTAAAAATTACTCCAAGGTTGCTCATCCCCTCAACCTGCTCAATAGCAGTAAACGGTCCTTTGCTTGGAACGAAGAGGCTCAAGCAGCCTTTGATGAATTAAAACGGAGATTCACAAGTGCTCCCATTCTTCAACTACCTAATCCTGCTTTTCTCTACGTCATGGAAACGGATGCTTCTGACACAGCTATCGGGGCTGTCCTCTCCCAACACCAAACGCCTCAAGATCCTCTCCATCCAGTAGCTTTTTTTTCACGATCTTTGTCTCCTGCTGAACGAAATTATCCTGTAGGAGAAAAAGAATTATTAAGTATTAAAGCTGCATTCGAAAACTGGCGTCACATACTTGAAGACACACACACTCCTGTAATTGTTTATACCGACCACAGGAACCTTGAATATCTTCATTCCAACAAAACACTCTCTGCCAGACAAGTACGCTGGAATCTTTTCTTTTCCCGTTTCAATTTTCAAATCATTTACAGACCTGGATCCCGAAACAAAAAGGCCGATGCCCTGTCCAGAATTCACCAAGATCTTCCTGTAACCGAAACTCAACCTCCTAAAATCATAGGTATTATTTCGTCATTAATTGATGATATTAAACATCTTAAAGAAGAAGATCTTGAACTTCCCAAACAAGGCAATCTATCAAAAAAGGACGGGTTGTACTACTTCAAAGACAGGTTATACATTCCTCCCTTGCTTAGGAATAAAATACTCTCCTTGATTCATGATTCCCCTCTGGCTGGTCATCCTGGTACAAGGAAAACACTGGAGCTGTCTAAAAGATATTACTGGTGGCCTCGCCAGGACAGAACCATAGAATCTTATGTCAAAAACTGCCCAACCTGTCTGAGATCAAAATCTGACCATCATCCACCATTCGGTCAATTACTGAGCCTACCTGTTCCAGAAAGACCTTGGCAGTCCATCTCAATGGATTTCTTGGTAGAACTCCCTCCTTCGCAACATCATACCACCATTCTGGTAGTGGTAGACCGTTTCACCAAGATGTCCCATTTTATTCCTTTAAAGAAATTACCCTCTTCATCTGAACTTGCAAAAGTATTCATCAACAACATCGTGAAACTCCATGGTCTTCCTGAAGAAATCATATCAGACAGAGGAACACAGTTCACCTCCAAATTCTGGAGTGAGATGTGTTCCTCCCTCAACATTCAACGTAAATTATCTTCAGCCTATCATCCCCAAACCAACGGACAAACAGAGAGAGTTAATCAATGTGTTGAACAATACTTGCGGTGTTATTGCTCTCATTTACAAGATGATTGGATCACGTGGTTACCAATGGCAGAGTTCTCATACAACAACTCGGTACACACTAGTAGCAAAATGACTCCTTTCTTCTCAAATTTTGGATTCCATCCTTCTTCATTCCCCGATCAAGGACTTCCTTCTTCTAATCCATACGTCTCCAACCATAACTCGTTCATGTCTGCCCTCTTCCTCAGGTTACGTGATAACCTTAAAAATGCATCATCTGCTCAGAAAAAGTTTTTCGATACTGGTAGACGACCTTCCCCTACTTACAAGGTTGGTGATCTAGTATGGCTCTCTTCAAAAAACATTGTCACCAACCGTCCCTCAAAGAAACTGAGTTCACTCTTCCTTGGCCCTTTTCGTATATTGTCGCTTATCAACGAAAACGTGGTTAGATTGAAACTTCCACCTACCATGAAACTACATCCAGTCTTCCATGTGTCATTGCTTAAACCACACCACTCCGACCCTTTCATGAGGGATGTTCTTACCACTCCTCATCCCATTCTGGTACAAGGTGAAGAGGAATACGAGGTCCAGAGGATTCTCGACTCACGAATCCATCGTGGTTCCTTACAATATCTTGTCCGGTGGAAGGGCTACGGAGTTGACGAAGACTCGTGGGTGTCGTCCTCCGCGGTGCATGCTCGTCGACTTATCAATGCGTACCATGCTCGCTACCCATCCAGACCTCGTTGACAGCATCCGGTGGCTGCTTCTTATGAGGGGGGTTCTGTCAGACCTTCAGGCATTCGCTAACCGTGGACTTCCGGGTTCTCGGAGCGCGGCCACTCCCCCTCCTATGACGTGGTCGTTCCCAGGGTTCATAGAGAGACCGCGTCAACACCACAGTGCTGGATCAACTCGAAAGCTCCCGCGAACTTCAAACTGAATATTTACTTCTACTGTGTATCGGACCCGGACTGTTTAATCGTTTACCCTCCTTCTCCTCTCCTACGACCTCGGACTGTTTTTGGATATTCTCTTGCCTGCTGCAACCTCGATTCTCTGTGGAATCTCTATCACCAATTTGGATTATCGCTCCTTCATAAGTTAAGTAAACCAGATTGGCTCAAGCTTAAAATATAACCATCCTAATTCTAAGTGGTTCGCATTCTGTTCCACATCAACTCCTAACCTTGTTTTCAACACCTACTTATTAATTATCTGCATCCTAATTTGGAACTTCTCGCTGGTTGTGTTAAATTTACTTTATCTAAAACAACTTCAACACCGCTGCTGTTTATAACCTGCCAGGAATTAAAGAGACAGTTCAATTTGATTATCTTTTTTTTATTTAAAGTAATAAACATTATCAAACTCAGAAATCTGCAGTTGTTTCCATCTTATCAACAATTGAGCATTACAGTGGGCGTGGGGGATTCAGTCTGTGTGTGTGGAGCTCAGTTTGTGTGTACAGGGGTGGGTCAGTCTGTATGGGGTGGGTCAGTCTTTGTGTGTGTGCGTCAGTCTGTGTGTGTGGGGTGGGTCAGTCTCTGTGTGTGTATGGGTCAGTCTGTGTGTGTGTGGGGGGGTCAGTCTGTGTATGTATGGGTCAGTCTGTGTGAGGGAGCAGTCTGTGTGTGTGTGAATGGGTTAGCTTGTGTGTGTGTGGGGGGGTCAGTCTGTGTTTGTGTATGGGTCAGTCTGTGTGTGTATGGGTCAGTCTGTGTATGGGTTAGCCTGTGTATGGGGGATCAGTCTGTGTTTGTGTATGGGCCACTCTGTGTGTGGGAGGTCAAGTCTGTAGTCTGTGTGAGGGGGAAATCAGTTTGTGTGTTTGTGAATGGGTTAGCCTGTGTGTGTGGGGGGGTCAGTCTGTGTTTGTATATGGGTCAGTCTGTGTGTTGGGGGGTCAGTCTGTGTGTGTGTGGGGGGTCAGTATGTGTATGAATGGCTCAATCTGTGTGAGGGAGCAGTCTGTGTGTGTATTGGTCAGTCTGTGTTGGGGTCAATGTGTGTGTGTGTGTGTTTGTGTGTATGGGTTAGTCTGTGGGTTTGTATGGGTCAGTCTGTGTAAGTGCTTAAGCTCCAAGAGAGATAGCTCTTATATCGTGACCTCCCCTGTACCTGATGGATAGGCAGCCTTCTCAACCACCATGGATCTGATTGAGCCACCCCCTCCCTGCAAAGTAAGATCAGGGAAAGGGGAATATTTTTTTTAAAAACAATTATTAAAGTAAAAATTGTAAAGCTCTTCCCTATCACGCTCTCTACACCCCCTGAACACAGTACACCCTAACAGACAGTGAACCCCCCACACACACATCATCTTTCCACCCACATGCACACACACACACTTTACATGCCCTCTCAGCACACACACAATCTCAAAAGCTCCTATACATGAGCACATGCTCACACTACAGCTCCTAGTTACACATAGTACACCATAAACAGGCTCCTCTATACACACACTTCATCACAGTCCCTACTAAACCCCATGGAAATTTATCTTGCATCTCGTGAAAAGGTTTTCCAGCTTCCTTGAAAATGTTTCTTGTCTGTAATAAGGAAAGCGCAGCGGTGGAACTACAGGCAATGCTGTTGTTTTGTGGTTACACCGGGGCCCATCGAGTGGCCTGTGCAATTAGGGCCACCTGATGGGCATGTGTCTTCAGGGGCCCAAAACTGTTTTTGCACCAGGGTCCACTCTATTTTAGTTCCGCCCCTATGCAGCAGCTTTCCCGGCACACAAGCTCTGCCCCTGCATGGAAGATCGCCTCCCTGTATGCAAGCTCTGCCCCCATTTTCTGACTGAGACACACACTGACAGACATACACACATTCTGACAGACATACAGTGACAGACACACACTCTCTTACTGAGACACACACACACACACACTGAGACACACACACACAGACACACGTACATTTTCTCACACACACACAAATTGCTATTTGTATTTTAATTTAAATCCACCCAGCATTTGGGAGAGCTGAGTGGATCTTTCCCTGGCGTCCAGTGTGTCTCCTCTCAGTCTTCCTGTAGTTTCTTTCTGCTCCCCTGCGCGCATGTCATTAAACGGCATGTCATTAAACAGCACGCAAGGGAGCAGAGAGGAACTGAAGGAAGGTTACTGCTCCCTCGTGCACCGCCTCCATGCTCCCCGCGATGGCCCAGCTTTAATGTTTCTTGCACAGCTTAGCAAAGGGCTGACAAATGCCAGGCGCCAGGGTGAAATGTCTAGTCGCCATGGCGACCTGGTACCTGGGATTTATCGAGCCCTGTGTATGTATGTGTGTGCAGGGCCGGCCTTAGGCAAATAGGCGCCCTGTGCGGAAAGTCTTCATGGCGCCCCCCCACCACCCACCAAGTTGCCTGAATACAGTAACACGCACAGGCACCAGGGACGTGTATATCGTGAGGCAAACAAGGCATCTGCCTTAGGTGGCACTTTGCAGGGGGTGGCAAAAAAAGCCGCCCAAACCCCCAGGCAGATCCCTTGCTTGCCTCACGTCCTGGGGGGCTCAAGAGCTGGCCGGCTGGCCATGTTTGAGCCCCCCCCCCCCCCCCGAGGCTGGCAGCGGGCAAGCGAAGGAGCATACTCACCTGAGCTCTTCCTGCTCAGCTCCCTCTGCGCTGTTTAATGAAGCCGGGAGCCGGAATATGACGTCAGTCCGGCTCCTGGCATCACTAAGAGCCGCCTACTCAGTCTGTGCGCCCCCTGCCTGCCCGCCCAGCAGCCACACTGGACTGCAGGCAAGAAATCCACTCCAGCTCTCCCATGGAGGCTGGGTGGATTTAAAATAAAATTAAAAAAATATTAGTTTGTGAGTGTTAGTGGAAATGTCTGTGTGTGTGTGTGTCTGTGAGTGTGTATGTCTAAGTGAATGTGTGTGTGTGTCTGTGAGTGAATGTGTGTGTGTGTGTGTGTCTGTAGGTGTCTGTAAGTGTGTGTGTGTGTGTCTGTGAGTGAATGTGTGTGTCAGTCAGTGAGTGTGTATGTGTCAGTGAGTGAGTGTGTATGTGTCGGTCAGTGGGGGCGTGCGTCTTTCAGTGAGTGCATGCGTCTGTCAGTGAGAGTGTGCATCTGTCAGTGTGTGTCCAAGTAATAGTGTGTGTGTGTGTGTATGTCATTGTTTGTCAGTGTATATGAGAGTGTGTGTCTGTCAGTGAGTGTGCGTCTGTCAGTGAGTGAGCGTCTGTCAGTCAAAGTGCGGCCTTGACAGGAAGGGGTGGGGGAAATTTAAACTTGGTTACAGGCATGTACACACACACACACACTCAGTTAAAGGCAGTCACACATACAGGCACAGGCACACACAATGGCACAGCTACAGCGACACACACAATTAGAGTCACACACAGACAGTCACACACCCACACACACAGACAGTCACACACACAGACAGACAGTTATACACACACACAGGCAGTCACACACACACACAGGCAGTCACACACACACAGGCAGCCAATCACACACAGGCAGCCAATCACACACAGACAGTTACAGACAGACAGACAGTTACAAACAGACAGACACACACAGGCAGGCAGGCAGTCACACACAGGCAGTCACACACACAGGCAGTCACACACACAGGCAGTCACACACACAGGCAGTCACACACACACACACACACACACACACAGGCAGTCACACACACAGACAGGCAGTCTCACACACACACACACAGACAGGTAGTCACACACAGACAGGCAGTCACACACACACACACACACACACAGACAGGTAGTCACACACAGACAGACAGTCACACACACACAGGCAGTCACACAGACAGACAGTCACACACACACACACAGGCAGTAACACACACACACACACAGACAGGCAGTCACACACACACACAGAGTCACACAGCCACATGGGACATGTGGGGGGGCTATAGGGACACATGGGGGCTATAATGAGACACATGGGGCTGGGGAGGGGGCTACACATGGGGCTATAAGGACATATGAAGGGCTGGGAGGGGGTACAGTGACACATGGAGGGCTGGGGGGGCTATAGGGACACATGAAGGGCTGGAGGGGGGGTATAGGAGCATATGAAGGGCTGGGAGGGGGGAATAGTGGGACACATAGAGGGCTGGAAAAGAGGGCTAACAGGCAAACAGTCACACTTACCTCTATCCAGTGGATGCAGCTGGCTGATGGGGAAGCAGGGACTCCTTCCCTCTTCCTGTGCAGCAGGGGCTTCGGGAGGTATTAGCCCCGCCTCTGCCTCACGATAAGCCCCGCCCCCGCAGCTCGGTAAGCCCCGCCCCCTCTGCCGCGATTTTTTTTTTTTTTTTTTAAATAGACCCTGACACCGGCCATGTGCGGGCTGTGTCGGCTGTCAGGGCGCCCCCTGCTCCATGGCGCCCTGTGCGGCCGCACAGCTCGCACACCCCTAAGGCCGGCCCTGTGTGTGTGTATGTATGTATGTATGTATATATGTATATGTGTGTTTCGGGGGGCACATCTATCTCAGGGTAAGTGATTACCTCTTAATTACTTTAGCTATAAATGTCACCATTTCACTACTGTATGCATCTTGATAAAGACCTACGGGTCGAAACGTCGATTTTTTTCATCACCGATTAAATCTACTTTATAAAGTCCTCTGGAGTGCTCTTTTTACTATTTTTTCTATTTATCTACGCTTTGCAGCACCAAGGCTATTTTTGGATTACTTTCTTAAGGTAGAGTGCCAGACTCTGTGTGTGTATATATATATATATAGAGTCTGGCACTCTACCTTAAGAAAGTAATCCAAAAATAGCCTTGGTGCTGCAAAGCGTAGATAAATAGAAAAAATAGTAAAAAGAGCACTCCAGAGGACTTTATAAAGTAGATTTAATCGGTGATGAAAAAATCGACGTTTCGACCCGTATATATATATACACAGGGAGTGCAGAATTATTAGGCAAGTTGTATTTTTGAGGATTAATTTTATTATTGAACAACAACCATGTTCTCAATGAACCCAAAAAACTCTTATAATATCAAAGCTGAATATTTTTGGAAGTAGTTTTTAGTTTGTTTTTAGTTTTAGCTATTTTAGGGGGATATCTGTGTGTGCAGGTGACTATTACTGTGCATAATTATTAGACAACTTAACAAAAAACAAATATATACCCATTTCAATTATTTATTTTTACCAGTGAAACCAATATAACATCTCAACATTCACAAATATACATTTCTGACATTCAAAAACAAAACAAAAACAAATCAGTGACCAATATAGCCACCTTTCTTTGCAAGGACACTCAAAAGCCTGCCATCCATGGATTCTGTCAGTGTTTTGATCTGTTCACCATCAACATTGCGTGCAGAAGCAACCACAGCCTCCCAGACACTGTTCAGAGAGGTGTACTGTTTTCCCTCCTTGTAAATCTCACATTTGATGATGGACCACAGGTTCTCAATGGGGTTCAGATCAGGTGAACAAGGAGGCCATGTCATTAGATTTTCTTCTTTTATACCCTTTCTTGCCAGCCACGCTGTGGAGTACTTGGACGCGTGTGATGGAGCATTGTCCTGCATGAAAATCATGTTTTTCTTGAAGGATGCAGACTTCTTCCTGTACCACTGCTTGAAGAAGGTGTCTTCCAGAAACTGGCAGTAGGACTGGGAGTTGAGCTTGACTCCATCCTCAACCCGAAAAGGCCCCACAAGCTCATCTTTGATGATACCAGCCCAAACCAGTACTCCACCTCCACCTTGCTGGCATCTGAGTCGGACTGGAGCTCTCTGCCCTTTACCAATCCATCCATCTGGCCCATCAAGACTCACTCTCATTTCATCAGTCCATAAAACCTTAGAAAAATCAGTCTTGAGATATTTGTTGTCCCAGTCTTGACGTTTCAGCTTGTGTGTCTTGTTCAGTGGTGGTCGTCTTTCAGCCTTTCTTACCTTGGCCATGTCTCTGAGTATTGCACACCTTGTGCTTTTGGGCACTCCAGTGATGTTGCAGCTCTGAAATATGGCCAAACTGGTGGCAAGTGGCATCTTGGCAGCTGCACGCTTGACTTTTCTCAGTTCATGGGCAGTTATTTTGCGCCTTGGTTTTTCCACACGCTTCTTGCGACCCTGTTGACTATTTTGAATGAAACGCTTGATTGTTCGATGATCACGCTTCAGAAGCTTTGCAATATTAAGAGTGCTGCATCCCTCTGCAAGATATCTCACTATTTTTGACTTTTCTGAGCCTGTCAAGTCCTTCTTTTGACCCATTTTGCTAAAGGAAAGGAAGTTGCCTAATAATTATGCACACCTGATATAGGGTGTTGATGTCATTAGACCACACCCCTTCTCATTACAGAGATGCACATCACCTAATATGCTTAATTGGTAGTAGGCTTTCGAGCCTATACAGCTTGGAGTAAGACAACATGCATAAAGAGGATGATGTGGTCAAAATACTCATTTGCCTCATCTGCACTCCCTGTATATATTTACACGTTTTATAACTGCCTCCATACTTTTGTCCATGGCCCCTTATGTGCCCCCCGTAAGCATGAATCCTGGAGATGCCACTGAGCGAGGCACACATTCAGTACTAGTGCTGCATCCGCGTGGCAGGAGACTCCTGACATCACCATACGAATGATAAGTAAATCCTTACACTCTAACCTAATAAGTCAGACAACACTTGAAATACTGATCGACAGAGCGTAAGTGCAGCGGAAAAATAATCATTTTATTTTCCATTCTACTTACCCTGGAAAAGTATTTGATAAAATATAGAATTGCTTCAGATATAAAACATAACAAGATTTATCAATACTGACAATAGGCATCCAAATAGACAGTTATGTCTCTATATAATATATTTGTCAATTTCTTATTCAATATTTTTCTTTAAAAAAAGATTATTTTATTTTCTAATATAGGGGATTTTTTTTCTCTACCTGAATCCATGAAACATCATACTTTAAATCCCTACAGCCTCTCGTACGATTATTCTATCCACTGCAGCATCATTATTTTACCATCCATTGTGTTTCGCTTTTATTATCATCCATTGTGAGTCTCTTAGCTATTAATTCCTCCCTAAGCAAGGCAGACATATACCATCTGTAGTGTCACTCTGAGGAAGCTCTTTTACTTTTCCTCATTGTGATACTCAGACACAGATGTTTTAGATAGTGAGAGGCAGCTTATGTCTGTGAATCACAGTTTCTCTTTTAAAAAAACATTAGAATTATATGGGGATAAAGACAGGAGAGGACCCGGAGTAGCTCTATCTTGCAGCTGCACCGGGTTCCTCTTGCGAGATACGGAGCATTGCCA
Source organism: Pelobates fuscus (assembly GCF_036172605.1). Lineage (NCBI taxonomy): Eukaryota > Metazoa > Chordata > Amphibia > Anura > Pelobatidae > Pelobates > Pelobates fuscus. The sequence goes on from NC_086328.1 coordinate 31,403,387, forward strand.
TGGCAATGCTCCAGATCTTGTGAGAGTGAAGTCTAGCCTCGCAGGCTAGAGTACACTCACCACAAGGACCACCAGGAATGGCTGCACAGTTCCCACACCCAAGCAAAAGGTAAGAAGGGAGGGGGGATATAATGCCTGTTTGTTTTGTTTTTTATAAAAAATAAATAATACTTATATAATGACACCTGCCATCCCCCCAACACACAATCCCTCCAAACATATTCACACACAGCACCCTCACACACACTACACTCTCAAGAAAAAAACAAAAAATAGTAGAACACAGTAATGTACAAAAGTGAGGTCCACTATAATTCATATCTACGTACTTTTGTTAAGAGTCTATGAAGTCTTTGGCTTTAACAAAAGTACACACATATGATTTATTTTTGACTTCACTTTTGTAGATTACTGTGTTATCTATTTTTTGTTTTTGTCTTCTGTCTCTATTCCTACAAGAGCTTGGGGAATCCTTGAAAGATTTACTGCTGCCTTAAAGTATATAGTGAGCACCTAATTTTTGGTTTTCTAAGAATACACACAAACAGCATACATACATACACACACACACAGCACCCTTCCTCAAATACACACACACACACACACACACACACACACACAGCACCCTCACTCAAACACAGCACACACACACACACAGAACCCTCACAGCACCTCTCACACATACACACACAGCACCCTCACACACACACACAGCACCCTCATAGCACCTCTCACACACACACATTGCACCCTTACAGCACTTCTCCCACACACACAGCACCCTCACTCACACACACAGCACCCCCCCACACACACACACAGCACCCTCACTCAAACATGCAGCACTCTCACACACACACAGAACCCTCACAGCACCTCTCACACATACACACACAGCACCCTCACACACACATATAGCACCCTCACAGCACCTCTCTCTCTCACACACACACACACACACACACACACACACATTGCACTCTTACAGCACTTCTCACACACACAGCACCCTCACACACACACTGCAACCTCACACACACACACACACACGCACTGCACCCCTTACTCACACACTGCCCCCACACTCGAGCACACAGTTTCCTCACAAATACACTGCACCCCTCACTAACACACATAGCACCCTCACATCACCTCTCACACACACATTGCACCCTTACAGCACTTCACACACACACAGCACCCTCACACACACTGAACCCCTTACTCACACACTGCACCCCTTACTCACACACTGCCCCCCTCACTCACGCATACAGTTCCCTCACAAACACAGTTCACCCCTCCCTCACACACAGCACCCCTATACACACAGTACCCTCTCACATACTGCATCCTTTACTCACACACACACTGCACCATCACTCACACATAGCACCCCCACACACATACTGCACCCCTCACACACAGCACACACACACACACACACACACACACACACTGCACTCCTCACACACACTGCACCCCTCACTCACAGCACCCTCGCACCCCTCACACATACATACAGCACCCCCCAACACACTGCACCACACACACACAATACTTTCAAACATATATGTATAAAGTATACTACAGAACCCCTCACACACTCACTGCTCCCTCAAATACAAACACTGCAACCTTAAACACATTACATTCCAGACACATACTAGATCCCTTCCTCAACTCTGGATCATCTACACACATACACACACTAGTTCCCTAGATACACTCTGAATCCTCTACACACACACTCACCAGATCTCCTATACACATTCTGGGTCCTTTAAACACACACTAGATCCTCTACACCCACACTTCACCACCTACACACACACTACATTCCTGATTTACACACTTTTGATTCCCTATGCACACACTAGATTCCTTGTAAGCAAACACATAATACATTCCCTAAACACACACTCTCTACAACCCCTACACACACTACATCACCTATACACACACACTACAGCCCGTATGTACTCTCTACATCCCCTATATACACTATGCCCCCTATACACACATTCTCTACAGCACCTAGACACACATACATTACACCACAAACACAACATGACATAAACCAACTTATTTACACAATACCACACCACAATCAACTCACTCTATAGACACACAATCCTACAAGCAGGCTCCAAACAAATGCAGAATACCCTTTCCTGGTATCCCATTTATAGAGACACCAAAGACAAGTTTCAAGAAAACACAGCGCACGCATGTTATTAGATTTGCTTGCACTGTGCAGAACAGATACAGGGCCTTTTTCTCATGCTAAAGCTCTTTAGCAGAGCTCTGCGCATGGTCTGCCCCAAGAGAGTATTGAACCAACATGCTCACTTTGAGATGGGGCGTGCTTGTCATTGGTGATAACAAAACACACCCTATCTAGCCCCGCACCCCTCTCAGTTGGCCGCTGTGATTAAAAAATGCCCAGGCTGGTCCTGCATGTTAGGCTCTCTCTTCTTTTAAATGTATATTAAATATTTAGCAATTAATATCAATATCCAGTTCAGTCCTGGCACAGCCAAGGCATACACTGGAGAATGCTTAATAAAAACATGGTTTCCATTTCTCCTCTTCTCTCTTTGCTATCTCTGTGCTGACTGCCAGATGTAACGGGCAGAGCTGATAATGAAGGTTATCAGAAAGTCAAGTCGGTGGCCTCAAGGTCACAAAAAATGTTGCTCACTTGTGCCAGTACAGTGAAAACCCATACCAACTGCATATCAGACGTATCCCGCCCACAAGGGCAGAGGTATATTCACTTGATGGTAGTAAAGATACACTTATCTCTGCTGCACCTCCGTGTTTTGGGCGATTTTGTTGCATTTTCAGACATCTGCACAGACATGCTATATGAGCCCATGCTTGCTTGACAATTCTGCATGCATAATTGTTATAGTGCTACAGGGTAAATCTAATTGTCATGATATGTCTGGTGTACCTAGCAGGGCTGCAAATTACAGCGTTTTAACAAACTAATAGATAATATCGCCCACCCGCCAAATTAACATGTACATGCATTTATTACTGCATTATTTCAGTGGGAGTATATTTAAAAACAGTTTGCAAAAGCTGCAGATCTCTCATACGACGCCTTTGCAAGCCATCCCCTTCTAACCCCGCCCAGATTTTCAGTGGCTGTCCAATCACAGACTTCCCAATGCAGCTCAATGAGACGTCTTTACAAGGCAGGTGATCTGAGCAATTGCTGCCTCTTGAGTTTAGCTCCACTGAGCAAACTAAACCAGGAACTAACATGACCTAATGTCTGACTTGACTGCCAGGGGGTGTTACCAGTATAACTTATCCTTTCTGTTGAAATCTGCACTTTTTGTAAAATGGTAAATAGTGAAACACTCTTCACACACTCTTTTCAAAAGTTACAAGTGCTTTAGGTATTTGGGGTGTTCATTTAAAAAACTGGAAACTTGTGAGAATAAAATGTTTTTTTTTGTGTGTTTTTTTTAAAGAGACAAGTTTCAGTTTAGATTGCACACATATAATCTACTTAATCCCTCACTGTTTGTTTAAACACTTATAGAGAAGCAAAGAATAATGGAAAGGAAATCGTCAACAGTTTGCTGGGACTCTTCTGCCACTAGCCAGTACAGAGCCATCAATATAAAATAAGTGTACCGTAGATAGAATTACAACAATATATATATATATTTTTTTTAATCATTAGTGTCAAACATATTTACAAATTAGCTTTCTTATTTTCCTGCATTAAAGTAAAACTATCGCACACAATAAAACATTTTATAAATCCCCTGCCTCTAGCTCTATACAGATTTGTCCCACTGTGCCTTGAATGCATTTAAAATTGTTCTACTGCCGAAGCTCCCGAGGCATCATGCCGGAGTCACGGTATCTTCTGCAATGGGCCAATCCAATGCTCCTCATAAAGGAACGTTGAGGACCGGATGCACATGTGTCACGAGCTCCAACGCACATCCAAGCTTCCCTATAGGAAACTTACAGTTGTGGCAAAAAGGGCCATTTTTTTTTTTTTAATTCCAAGCTACGTACCATGTTAGTCTTTGATTTAAAAGAACACTATAGTTCTTAAAATGTGTCTCCCCCTCTCCCCTATGCATGTGCCATAAACATTTATTAAATATAGGATTTACTTACCCCTTGGCACTGCTCACCTCTCTGACTCTCACGACATCAAGGAGGAGGCGTTCATTGTGTTCAATGCTGCCGTGAAGTCTTCTGCATGATGTGACCGAGTTTTACTCAGTCAGTTCAGTGAAAACACCTCTAGTGGCCTCTATCAGTATGGCAGCAATTAGAGATGGATTTAACCCTGCAATGTAAAGATTAAAACATAAAAAACTGAATTATTTTACAATGCAGGGTTAATAGAACAGGTTTGGGTGACAAGTGATTTGTGTGACTATAGAGTACCTTGAACAGACAGGAATTTACTCCCACATCCTATATATATTTTATAAGTGTTATTATTTAACTAAAAGAAACAAATATTTGTCCTGGCTGCACAAGTTGAGTTAATACGTACTCACTGTGCTCTTGAATACAGTCTGTAACTTGCATAATAAATGTTTACTGTTCGCGAGGCATTTATAATAATTATTGGTTTAACCAGTTGGGAAAGGTAACGGCTAATTATAGCTTAGGACGGTTTGCATGGCGTGATTGCAATGTATTTCAGAAAAAGCTTGGTCAGCAAAGTTTAAAATATTTGTTTTTATGTTGTTCTTTAAAGGTTAAAATGGTGCAGTTGTAAATACTTTACAGATCTTTTTTATAAAGCCAAATGTTGTACTCCAGCTGGGTAGATGAAGATGTAAAATAGAAGACATTGTTTTGATGCTTACAAAAAAACTAAAATAATTGCTCTCTATCTGATCAATAAAAGCTGCTACTCACCAACAAGGAGTTCCCTTAACCGTGTGTAAAACAGATAAATACTGATTAAAACAAATAGGTGAACTGAACAGCGCTAGATATACAGGTTACATACGTCAGGAGATGGAGTACAAATCCAATGGTGTATATCTTAAAGAATAGAAAAGACACAATAATAGTGCAATATGTAATAGTAGTGATGTGGATATTTTTATAGTGCCAAAGGAACACTCACACGTTATAGAGCTATATAAGCTCTATTTATGGGGCCTGGACTGAATGATCTCCGTCTAGGGATTTCTTTACGGATGTCAACGCAATGTTGCTTCCAAGTGGATGGAGGGAATCATATGTGAAAGAAACTGTGTAGTATGTAAGTACACAGTAGGTAGAGAAAGGATAAACCTACTTACATCAACTAGAGCAATGACCTGCTCTAGTGTATGGAGCTTTAGGTGGAACAATTCCCACCTAGGGATATACGTGGACCCGGAACAGCAGCAAAGTAGTCTTGATGTGAGGTACAAAAATAGCTGGATATATATATTTAGATAAAATATTACTTTTATTTGTGAATACAGCGTAAAATATAAGTAAAAAAGGAACTAAATAAAAACCAATCCTCTCTTGACGGGTTTCGCCAAAGCTTTTTCAAAGTGAGAAAGCTTGAGAAAGCTTTGGCAAAATGCGTCAAGTCATCTCATTGAAAAAAGAGGTTCTTGCTATGCTATAAATGGAAATGATTATCTCCAAATATTTTTTATTATGTTTATTTTTCTCCTATATTTAACAAACATGTGTTTGTGAATTTCGAAAATTAACAGTAAACATAAAAATCCACACTCACACAAAATTAAACCCTGTGCCCAAACTCCCACTGCTCCTGGGCGGCAGCAATGACTACAGGGAGTGCAGAATTATTAGGCAAGTTGTATTTTTGAGGATTAATTTTATTATTGAACAACAACCATGTTCTCAATGAACCCAAAAAACTCTTATAATATCAAAGCTGAATATTTTTGGAAGTAGTTTTTAGTTTGTTTTTAGTTTGAGCTATTTTAGGGGGATATCTGTGTGTGCAGGTGACTATTACTGTGCATAATTATTAGGCAACTTAAAGGACCACTCTAGTGCCAGGAAAGCATACTCATTTTCCTGGCACTAGAGTGCCCTGAGGGTGCCCCCACCCTCAGGGACCCCCTCCCGCCCGGCTCTGGAAAGGGGAAAAGGGGTAAAACTTACCTTTTTCCAGCGCTATGCGGGGAGCTCTCCTCCTCCTCTCCGCCTCCGTTCCTCCCCGTCGGCTGAATGCGCACGCGCGGCAAGAGCTGCGTGCGCATTCATCCGGTCACATAGGAAAGCATTCATAATGCTTTCCTATGGACGCTTGCGTGCTCTCACTGTGATTTTCACAGTGAGAATCACGCAAGCGCCTCTAGCGGCTGTCAGTGAGACAGCCACTAGAGGAAATAGGGGAAGGCTTAACTAACTGATAAACATAGCAGTTTCTCTGAAACTGCTATGTTTATAAAACAATTAGTTAACCCTAGCTGGACCTGGCACCCAGACCACTTCATTAAGCTGAAGTGGTCTGGGTGCCTAGAGTGGTCCTTTAACAAAAAACAAATATATACCCATTTCAATTATTTATTTTTACCAGTGAAACCAATATAACATCTCAACATTCACAAATATACATTTCTGACATTCAAAAACATAACAAAAACAAATCAGTGACCAATATAGCCACCTTTCTTTGCAAGGACACTCAAAAGCCTGCCATCCATGGATTCTGTCAGTGCTTTGATCTGTTCACCATCAACATTGCGTGCAGCAGCAACCACAGCCTCCCAGACACTGTTCAGAGAGGTGTACTGTTTTCCCTCCTTGTAAATCTCACATTTGATGATGGACCACAGGTTCTCAATGGGGTTCAGATCAGGTGAACAAGGAGGCCATGTCATTAGATTTTCTTCTTTTATACCCTTTCTTGCCAGCCACGCTGTGGAGTACTTGGACGCGTGTGATGGAGCATTGTCCTGCATGAAAATCATGTTTTTCTTGAAGGATGCAGACTTCTTCCTGTACCTCTGCTTGAAGAAGGTGTCTTCCAGAAACTGGGAGTTGAGCTTGACTCCATCTTCAACCCGAAAAGGCCCCACAAGCTCATCTTTGATGATACCAGCCCAAACCAGTACTCCACCTCCACCTTGCTGGCGTCTGAGTCGGACTGGAGCTCTCTGCCCTTTACCAATCCATCCATCTGGCCCATCAAGACTCACTCTCATTTCATCAGTCCATAAAACCTTAGAAAAATCAGTCTTGAGATATTTCTTGGCCCAGTCTTGACGTTTCAGCTTGTGTGTCTTGTTCAGTGGTGGTCGTCTTTCAGCCTTTCTTACCTTGGCCATGTCTCTGAGTATTGCACACCTTGTGCTTTCGGGCACTCCAGTGATGTTGCAGCTCTGAAATATGGCCAAACTGGTGGCAAGTGGCATCTTGGCAGCTGCACGCTTGACTTTTCTCAGTTCATGGGCAGTTATTTTGCGCCTTGGTTTCTCCACACGCTTCTTGCGACCCTGTTGACTATTTTGAATGAAACGCTTGATTGTTCGATGATCACGCTTCAGAAGCTTTGCAATTTTAAGAGTGCTGCATCCCTCTGCAAGATATCTCACTCTTTTTAACTTTTCTGAGCCTGTCAAGTCCTTCTTGTGACCCATTTTGCCAAAGGAAAGGAGGTTGCCTAATAATTATGCACACCTGATATAGGGTGTTGATGTCATTAGACCACACCCCTTCTCATTACAGAGATGCACATCACCTAATATGCTTAATTGGTAGTAGGCTTTCGAGCCTATACAGCTTGGAGTAAGACAACATGCATAAAGAGGATGATGTGGTCAAAATACTCATTTGCCTAATAATTCTGCACGCAGTGTATTGTATGCAATACGTACAATAAAAAACAAAGAAATATAGGAGATACTTGCGCACTATCCCACATCCCTATACACATTTAAATAACTGGAGGTTTTTTAGTATCATTGCCATGACCTTTCAAGTGTAAGCTGACCTGCCAGTCAAATGGTCTGCTAAATACCAATCAAATGTAAAAATGGACTCTGTTAGGCAGTGGTGGTTACGGAACCCTGCTGATAGTATTTGAACACATTCAGTGATCACAAAACAAGCTAGGAATGCTTGTCTTGTTGTAGCATGGTTCTCTGATGTTGTTTGTTTTACAATATACAATCTATGACAGGTTTGTGGGCATGCTGTCAGGAGGCCTATTGCTCTGATGGGACTTGAACCCCTGTCTTTTACTCTCTGATTCAATGCTCTGCTCACTGTGCCACTGTGCAGCTTGTGCTCTCAGGATTCTAGAGTGTTGATTTAACATATGGAATACTAGTTTTGCAGCACCTGTGAATAGCACAGGTGCTGTACTTTCAGTGTCAATCACTCCCAGGAACCAGAATCAATTAGTCTGGACCACCCTATTTAAAGGGACACTCCAGACCCCTAAAGCACTGTAGCTTGCTGAAAAACTTTATGTGTGAAGAGTATGTCTTCTTTTTTCATTTTGCAAAAAGAGCAGATTTCACTGACACTTTTCTAAAATAGACTGGTTAAACCCCACTGGCTTTCAAGCAGACAAATGGTCTTGTTACTTTCTGGTTATTTAGCTCAGAAGAACTAAACTCAAGAGACAGCAATAGCTCAGAGCACTTTCCTTCTCATTGAGCTGCATTGGGAAGTCTGTAATTGGACAGCCACTGAAAGTCTGGTCGGGAATAGAAGGTTTTGCAGGTTTTGCAATCTTTTTTTAGATATAACCCTAATGAAAAAATGTTTTCGATTTTCTTATTTGAGCAGTGGAGTGTCTCTTCAAAGAGTGTTCTCTTGCTCATCTGGGCCTCTTTGTGGCTCCAGAGTCCTTAGTGTTATTTTGTGCCCAGTTTTTATGTGTCTGTTATTTTTGACCCAGCTTTCATTGACTACAATTCTGTTCTCCTGCCATTATTGTACTTGTCCCGACCTGTTTACTTTCCTGTCTGCTTTGTGTTCCAGTCTTCTGGCTTGTCTGAGTACTAATCCCTGGCTTGTTTCCTGATATTTCTCTTCTCCATGCTCCCAACTAGTGATGTACCGAACTGTCCGCCGGCGAACAGTTCCCGGCGAACTTAGCGTGTTCGCGTTCGCCGCGGCGGGCGGACACATGCGCAGTTCGATCCGCCCCCTATTCGTCATCATTGGGCAAACTTTGACCCTGTGCCTCTCGGTCAGCAGACACATTCCAGCCAATCAGCAGCACTCCCTCCCTTCCACACCCTCCAACCTCCCTCCCAGCATCCATTTTCGATTCATTCTGAAGCTGCATGCTTAGTGAGAGGAGGGAAAGTTTAGCTGCTGCTGATTAGATAGGGAAATTGATAGCTAGGCTAGGGTATTCAGTGTCCACTACAATCCTGAAGGACTCATCTGATCTCTGCTGTAAGGACAGCACCCCAAAAAGCCCTTTTTAGGGCTATAACATCAGGCTGCTTTTTTTTTTTTTTTTTTCCTGTGTAATGTAATTGCAGGTGCCTGCCTGCCAGCTTCTGTGTGAGGTTCACATTGGATACTGTGCCTACTTGCTCAGTGCCACCACTCATATCTGTTTTAACAATAGGTTAAGCTTTACATTTAAAATAAATATTTTTTTTTCACTGTAATAGAAGAGCAGTTGCCTGCCTGCCAGCTTCTGTGTGAGGTTCACATTGGATACTGTGCCCACTTGCCCAGTGCCACCACTCATATCTGTTTTAACAATTGGTTAAGCTTTAGATTTAAAATAAATAATTTTTTTTTCACTGTAATAGAAGAGCAGTTGCCTGCCTGCCAGCTTCTGTGTCAGGTTGGATGCCTTGCCCATTTGCACAGTCAGTGCCACCACTCATATCTGTTTTAACAATAGCTTAAGCATTAGATTTTAAAGAAATCATTTTTTTTCACTGTAATAGAAGAGCAGTTGCCTGCCTGCCAGCTTCTGTGTCAGGTTGGATGCCTTGCCCATTTGCACAGTCAGTGCCACCACTCATATCTGTTTTATCAATAGCTTAAGCTTTAGATTTTAAAGAAATCATTTTTTTTCACTGTAATAGAAGATCAGTTAGTTGTCTGCAAGCGTCTGGGTGTCAGGCCTACTTCAGCGTGTGCTCTGCTTTGAGGACAGGTGTCAATCCATACCTGCCAAGTGACCCTATGTAGGGGGGACAGTCTCTATTCTGCTCTGTGTCAGTGTGTATCATGGTCTCTGTGGACGGGGAACAGTCTCTATTCTGCTCTGTGTCAGTGTGTATCATGGTCTCTGTGGACAGGGAACAGTCTCTATTCTGCTCTGTGTCAGTGTGTATCAGGGGTTTTGAGGACAGGTGTCAATCCATATCTGCCAAGTGACCCTATGTAGGGGGAACAGTCCCTATTCTGCTCTGTGTCAGTGTGTATCATGGTCTCTGTGGACGGTGAACAGTCTCTATTCTGCTCTGTGTCAGTGTGTATCATGGTCTCTGTGGACAGGGAACAGTCTCTATTCTGCTCTGTGTCAGTGTGTATCAGGGGTTTTGAGGACAGGTGTCAATCCATATCTGCCAAGTGACCCTATGTAGGGGGAACAGTCCCTATTCTGCTCTGTGTCAGTGTGTATCAGGGGTTTTGAGGACAGGTGTCAATCCATATCTGCCAAGTGACCCTATGTAGGGGGAACAGTCCCTATTCTGCTCTGTGTCAGTGTGTATCATGGTCTCTGTGGACAGTGAAAGGTCTCTATTCTGCTCTGTGTCAGTGTGTATCATGGTCTCTGTGGACAGGTAACAGTCTCTATTCTGCTCTGTGTCAGTGTGTATCAGGGGTTTTGAGGACAGGTGTCAATCCATATCTGCCAAGTGACCCTATGTAGGGGGAACAGTCCCTATTCTGCTCTGTGTCAGTGTGTATCAGGGGTTTTGAGGACAGGTGTCAATCCATATCTGCCAAGTGACCCTATGTAGGGGGAACAGTCCCTATTCTGCTCTGTGTCAGTGTGTATCATGGGTTTTGAGGACAGGTGTCAATCCATATCTGCCAAGTGACCCTATGTAGGGGGAACAGTCCCTATTCTGCTCTGTATCAGTGTGTATCATGGTCTCTGTGGACAGGGAACAGTCTCTATTCTGCTCTGTGTCAGTGTGTATCAGGGCAGGGCTTTGAGGACAGGTGTCAATGTTAGGTGATTTCTGCCCTTTATGGATTAAAAGCAGACTCTGCATCAACTGTGCAATTTTCCATGCGAGTTTTGCCATGGATCCCCCTCCGGCATGCCACAGTCCAGGTGTTAGTCCCCTTGAAACAACTTTTCCATCACTTTTGTGGCCAGAAAGAGTCCCTGTTGGTTTTAAAATTCGCCTGCCCATTGAAGTCAATGGCGGTTCGCGAACATTTGCGGAAGTTCGCGTTCGCGAACCGAAAATTACGGGTTCGCGACAACACTACTCCCAACCCTTGCCTAATATGACTACGCCTTGGTTTGAGTGTTCCCGTTACCTGATTGTGTCTTGTACCCTGTATTGTGTATTTCATTTTTTTGTGTGTGTTTTTTTGTTTTGTTTTTCCTCTCCTGTCTGTAGCCTTCTTTTATTATTCTCTTATTCTAGCCCTGTTATTTCATAGTTCTACCTTTACATTAACCTGTCCAACCCTAACAAATACCTACGAGGACTCCTGCAGCTATCATTTGTGGTTTTAGCTACAGAGTTAAAACTATTCTTTCTGTATTCTGATTTTTCATTGAACTCATAGTTGTTAAAACAATCTGTCCCTTTTAGTAGCACATCTATAAAGTGATCATAATATATTTTTATGCCATGTAAAATGATCGTTTTAACACATCTGTTCTTCTTGTGAGACACTCGTTGACATCACCTAAATAAGAAAACAGCTAATCTTACAACTGTACCACACACACCAATCAATGCAGTTCTGTGATCCAGTATTGTTAAAGATAACTTGTAATATGACTCTTGTTAAAGGGTTTCCTTTGATTGTATTGATTACCAATTCAATCATGTACGTTTCACCATACCTGACCACATTTCCCATAATTGCATGTAAGTCTGTAGAATTTATATGCTGCTGGGAAAGAATTAAACAAAACACAAGAGTTTTTAGACTAAAGTCCATTGAGACTCTCCTACTGGCCCTTGATAGGCTTGTTTGACAATGTACAATGCATTCCAAGTCCCAGGAGAGGAATTTCGAATGCACCAACTAGTTATTACGTAATGTAGGTAATCAGCTAATTGGAAACCATTGTCTAATGTTAAATGTTGTCCCATATAGATGGCAGTTTTAACTTCAACTTGAAAATGTAATCTCGATTATGAAATATATTTGATTAAATGCAGTAAGAGCTACATTAAATATAGACAACTTGATTCCATTTCTCATTTCAGTATTTGGTGAAATTGATCTTCGCTTCTTTTTTGGAACTGCTGTATCTGCAACATCCGCTGAGTTTTTTGCAGCCAATCCTTAAAGTTATCTATGCAGAATTAGGTATCTAGCAAGCTTTGAAATATCAGCAGGACAGTAATGTTAGATGGGCTAAAAAACGCACTTGCAGAGTTCAGATCAGAAGCCTCTTTACCAGGGCTGGGCTAGCGGTAAATCCCCAGATGTTGTAGAACAACAACTTCCATGATGTTTTACGAGCTTTAAGAATGCAAAACATCATGGAGGCTGCGGTTCTACAAAATCTGGGGATCTACCATTTGCACAACCTCTATCTAGAGCTGGATATAATCAGATATTGCAATGGTCCTTACATAATAGTAGCATTCTCCAAAGATATGAAAGCAAAGATTTACAGTAAGAAGGTGAATGTAATCTAGAAAACTGACCAAGGTCATGAGCCAGAATTAGCCCATGCTGGAAATCAGCCATATCAAAGTATCACAGAGAATAGTACCAACAAGAAAATATATGCCTAGATCAAAGCTAGAGTAACACTTATGAACTCAGGAATGTGCTTTTGGAATCATGAGAACCATGAAATGGGAACTGAGGGCAAGACAGACAAAGTGTATTTATATACGTATATAGAGGATTGACTCAGGACAATGAACGATTTCAGGGTGTGCTGTATGGAAACACTGTCATATGGCACAAAGAAGCCAGGATTGTCAACTATTGTGAATGTAGATGGCAGAGAGGATGGAATACTATGTGACAGACTTCTCTGAGCTAGATACATATTGACATAGACATCCTGAGATAACCCAGGCAACATGATAACGAGTATGCCGTCACTGCTCTTTGTATCGGTTGTTTCCACTAGCGTTACATTGATCACATTCAGCTTTTGCATAGAGCTTTTGCCGTCCCAGTGGTCCCTGAGTTTGCCACCCCTTTCAGTCCAGCCTCATCACTAAGGCATAGCTTGGCCATGAAAAAATACAGGGAGCTGGGATATGAGGTCATTCACATCCCGGCCCCTCCACATAGTCTGCGGCATGCTCCAGAGCAGCTGGGCCAGACAGAGGTGCTGGCGGGGCTCGGTCATTCTACACGAGTTGACCAGCAGGAGAGGAGAGCAGTGCACTCCCCTCCTGCTGGTCACTTGAACATCGAGCCCCTTGGGACTGTGTGCCTTATGATGGCCACCTTCCAGTGGGTGCTTGCAGGAATCCTGGTGGTCCAGTGGAAAAGCATGTGCTCTGACCACAGGAAATGCTCCTTCTAGTTGCTGCTAATTCAACGATTCAAAGTATTGCCATGACAACCAAATAGCAGTGCTTTGCCTTTATTGAATGAGCAAAATGACCGCGAGGGAGTGCTCACCAAGTGCTCCCTCCTAAACTGTAAAAGTTTTTTCACATATTGCCAAAATGGCAATGTACTAAATAACAGGTTTCAAAGAGAAGAGAGCCTGACCTGCCTGGGACTCCCTTGACAGGCGGAACTCCAGGACCCAGTGACCATATGCGACCCTGGTATCTATGCTACTGATTTCACATTATGTTGAGCATGAATGGCCTGAGGCTGACACAGCTGAGATCAGGAGCCTTACGGTGTATTTCCAGGTGATACCTTTTGTTAGGGCTGTTTAGGAAAGTGCACATGGAGACTAAACAGCCGATCAACACAAAGAGAAACCTGTAGTAACCACACAAACAAACATAGCTATTAGAGATAACAATGAAGATAAAACCATTACCTACAGCATTGCACTGCTCTTAGTTAAAATTAGAACCACAGTGTTTTAGATTAATCGTTCGCAGTATCAACATACTACTTTTCAATGAGGAATGTCAGAGTGTTTATTTACAAAACAGTGAGTTTTTCTGAATTAACAGAGCTAGAAACTTACTGCGAAAATACTATTAATTATTTATTATTAATCAAGTGTTTAACACAAACATTTGAGGAACAAGATCACATGAACAGCTGATACTGAGGTGATCAGTCCACCTAAACATTTTCTTAAAGAGGGTTTGAAGGTTCTAAATAAATCTCCCAGAATACCATGCTGAAAAGTTGTCAAGCCTATGGGGCCCTTAGGCTCGTGGGGCAACGGGTAACTACACCACATGCCAATTCATTAAAACAGCTCCAGTGGTTATGGTGCCTACAGTGTTCCTTTAATGGTTATATTTATATATATATATATATATATATGTATGCTTTTCTAATCCATTTTATAGCTGGACATGGATGGCCTTCTTAAGACAAAATGGGTCCATCCTAGATCAGAACACTGCAATGTCCCTATTTACCCACTTCCGACCAATCTGCCCATTTCCTATTACTAAAAACAGAAACAAGAGTAAGCGCTAAATAACGAATAGGCAGCAACCCTATAAGGGAGTCCCTCAAACACCCTTAAAGAAATAACAAAAGAAAAAAGAATAAAAGAAAGGGCTGCGCCACAAAGAAGTCAATATATAAATAATAAATAGTTCAAATAAAAAAAGGAGAGTCTTATCTAAAAATGGTCTTTTGGGAGAAGCAGAGTCTGTAGGTATTTGGTCAGGAACGGGTATCCTCGCTGTTCTCCTTCTTGTAAATTCAGTCGTATGTGGGGAATAGAAAAAATAGAAAACAAGAATAGTGCAATAGGTCTAATAAGGAAATAAATGAAATCTAAAAGCTGGTATAAAACTCACATTTGCAAGAGCAATAACTCGCTCTAGTGTAGAAGGCGTACAGCGGTACAATCCCCGCTTATGGGATATAGGGAAAATTTCCTCCGTCAATGGTGTATTCCACGCTAAGAGCGGAGCAGGCCAACTGCTCCTTGGAAATAGCGCTGGTGGTATTATCCCCACCTCGGATTACTTGGAGTCCAGGGTAATGCCAGGTAACAAACAATATTCGGTGTATTAAAAAAGATAAATGGCACCAATAAAAAGTGACCAAATGATCTTTAATATATTAAAATACACAATAAAATATCCACAAACGCGTTTCGCCAATACGGCTTTATCAATATGGAGTAAGAACCTGATACCTGGCAAAGGAAAGTTTAAATAGCAATTCAAATCATCAAAATTGGCGCCAAAATTAGAGACAGCCAATCAGATTCCAGTAATATACAATTACAGTAGGACATAAAAAAATTAAATTATCATATTATGCATACACTATAATAGGCTTTTTAAACCTTATTACACATAAAAACTTTAAAAACGAGGTTTATATTTTTGAAAATTGATTTAATAATGCGGTCATGTGACCGGCATATTCATCGCATTGGGTGCTGGGGCATGTAGTAAATAGACGTCGGCAAGCACTGCGCAGCTGCCGATGTCTAAACAGGAGGAGTGAAGTTGGACGTCGGCTCGCGTATAGCCGCGGCCGTCGTCATGGAGAGCCAAGTAAACAACAAAGCCGACGGCTCGCACAAAGCTGCGGCCGTCGTCATGGAAATGATAAAAAAAAAATGTCAGCTGACACACGGATGTGGCCGGCGTTTAAATAAAGGGGCTATGCCTGATACACTGAAAAGTGTCATCAGGCAGGCATAGTCCTAAGGGGATAATAGCAAAATGTAAAAACAATAAAACAAATAAGAGATACATAAAAGGTACAATGTGTAGATAAAACAATAAATATCACGTATTTGGGTGATATAAAATAATGCAGTCCTTCTATTGGAAATAAATAAATAATAAATATAAATAAAAGCAGTATAAGAGGCATATATTTACAAAGAAATTAAACAAATCAAAGTCAACATTTAAACCATGCATTTCCTATTACTGTGTCAATTTTTAGACCTTTCTAAATACTTTAAATCTGGAGGAAACCATCGATAAGGAGCCAAACCGTTTAAAGGAACACTATAGTCACCTAAATTACTTTAGTGTATAGATCATTTCACTGCTCAATTCACTGTCATTTAGGAGTTAAATAACTTTGTTTCTGTTTATGCAGCCCTAGCCACACCTCCCCTGCCTATGATTGACAGAGCCTGCATGAAAAAAAAAACTGGTTTCCCTTTTAAACAGATGTAATTTACCTTAAATAATTGTATCTCCATCTCTTAATTGAACTTTAATCACATACATGAGGCTCTTGCAGGGTCTAGCAAGCTATTAACATAGCAGGGGATAAAAAAATCTTAATTAAACAGAACTTGCAATAAAGAAAGCCTAAATAGGGCTCTCTTTAGAGGAAGTGTTTATGGAAGGCTGTGCAAGTCACATGCAGGGAGGTGTGACTAGGGTTCATAAACAAAGGGATTTAACTCCTAAATGGCAGAGGATTGAGCAGTGAGTCTGCAGGGGCATGTTCTATACAACAAAACTGCTTAATTAAGCTAAAGTTGTTCAGGTGACTATAATGTCCCTTTAAGAATGGTTTGACACGTGCCGGTTCTGTTGGGTGCCCTCGGTCGTTCTGGTTTTAGATGGTAAAGCAGAAGGTCATATTGCTGCAATATCATTACAAGATGGAACATTATTCATTCGCTGAGAGCATGCGGGTCCAAACATGCAAGGAGACCACCCCCTTAGTACCAAGGGCAATACACTCTCATGTAATATATGTTATGGCCGGATACCAATAACTGCCCAAACTATGGTGTCAATATTTAGAAAAGCTATTAGACATAGAAGATGAAAAATCCTCCATAGGACCAAGTTTTTCTTGAAAGTGAAAGGCATCGCAATTAAAGTGAAATGTAATCAAGGGTTCAGCCTTTTATTAGATTAATGTTTCTCTTAACATCTGAAGTCTTTCTTTCAATCGTAGAGTAGTTATGACAGCTTATCATAAAATCACAAACACGCTAGATATTCACATGCAGACAGCAAACATCATTTGCAGTCGGTTGAGAATGTTCCCTTAGAGAAATGTATTTGATAAAAAAGAACACTTCGATCACAATAACCACTATAGTCTGCTGCAGTGGTAATGGTACCAGAATTGCTCTGGCTCCCTCACATTGTAATCTGTCAAACTGATTGTACTGATAACAACGAATTAGAAATGAGTCAGCAATTGGAACCCAAGCTCCTCCCAGTAACAATTTACAGACAGTCTGGTGATTGGTATAATTACAGCAGACATGTGTCAGGGTACCTGAAGTCTCTACCTCTGAGAGAGGTAGAGACTTAGACGTTTATCCGTCCAGACGAGCCGTTTCCTCCGTTCCTCGCGGTCCATCCGGTCACTTAAACGCTGGCCGCGAGGGATCCACTTCCTTTTCTAACAGGACGCTCGGTACATGACGTCATGACGCCAATTCCGAGCGACCTGTCACTCAATTGTCTGATATCTAATCGGCACTCATCGGAGGCGTGTCTACTCTCAGAGCCAGGGTATTTAAGCTTGCTTCTCTCTGCAGCTCATTGCCCTGTCGTGGTTCTAGCTTGTCTAGTCACTCAGTGCTCTTGTATTCTGTTTGCTCTTTGGTTCTGACCCGGCTTGTTGTACTACCCTGCTTTTCTGTTACCTCCTTGACCCGGCTTGTCTCTCGCTTACCTGTCTTCTCGTTCCCTCGACCTCGGCTTGTCTCTGACCATTCTCTATTATTCTCTGTACGTTAGTCCGGCCATTCTAAGGTCCGGTATACGTACCTTTCTACTGGTTGTACTCTGCGTGTTGGATCCCTGCCCCGATCCTGACAACATGCTAAGATGCAGTTCTACATATCCAAGCATGTGAAGTGTATTTATTAAGGTGCCTTGTATAATAATGCCTGATTCTCATTTACTGAGTGTAATTTGCTTGCAGTTTGGCATATGAATACGCCCAAGTTGCATTTGTTACATTTTGCTTGAGCTAAGATCTCTGATGTAGTAAGTATAAAAAATGTAGCTGCCATGTAACATAGACTTCAAAAATACCTATTAGAATTCATTTACTTAGCCAATGCATCCAGTTTGGTTTGATATTTGTTCTTTTGAATCATCTCCATGTTGGGATCAGAGAGGAAGAGAAGCTGTTATTGAATTAGACAAATTGCTGGGAATTATTTTGTCTGCCTACTATCCAATATCTATCTTTCTATCTTTCTATCTTTCTATCTATCTATCTATCTATCTATCTACAGATAATGGGTTGTGAAAAAGTGACCTTAAAGGGGCTACACTCGTTATTGGGTGTGTTGACATTTGCATCAATGGTGATTCCAATGGGGAGAGCATTTTCTAGGAAGTTGGCATGGCAATGACAAACATTAAGTCTCCCTTTGCACATGTTAGAGTAACAAGGGAAGTAAAACAGGATCTGGAAGATGCTTTTGGAAGATTTTATTGGAAGGTCGCTGTGGCAAAGGGAGTTCACAGATTTTGACAGTCTGGAGCTGTTCACAGATGCAGCAGGTACTATTGGTTTCGGTATATATTGGAGTGGACAGTGGTGTGCGCAAGAATGGCCAGAGTCCTGGGCGCAAGAAGGGTTAACAAAGAATTTAACATTGTTGGAACTGTTTCCCATAGTAGCAGCCATATATCAATGGGGGAAGAGTGGAGAGATAGGCGTTTGATTGCCACATGTGACAATTTAAGTGTAGTCATGGTGATCAATTCATTGCAGTCTAAGTGTAAGGAGGCGATCAATTTACTTAGGCATTTGGTCTTAAGGTGTTTGCAATTAAACTTTTGGCTAAAAGCCAGGCACATACCCGGTAAATTGAATAGACTGGCTGATGCTCTTTCATGATTACAATTACAGGAGTTTCGGGAAATGGCACCTCGAGCAGCTGTGAAAGGAATCCAGTTTCCATCAGACCTTTGAGAATTGATTGGGGACGGTTAAGTGCCTTTTTAAGGAATTCAGTGGCCGCTTCTACTTGCTTATGTCAGGGCATGGAACGAGTGATTTAAATTTAACAAGACGATTGGGAGTAATCCATTGGGGGAGGATAAAGAGAGTGCAGTTCAATTTGTAGTTCATTTAATGCAGAAAGGTGTTTCTAAATCAAAGTGAGCAGGCAATTTAGCAGGGGTTGATTTTATTAGAAAACTGTGAGATTGCAAGCCAATCAAACAGTATTTCATAATCCATCAGCTGTTGAAGGGTTATAGTAGAAAGCTGCAAGTTAAGGATAATAGAAAGCCCATTTCGTTTTCAGTTTTAGCACAGTTATTCGAAGTTTTGAATTTTGTTATTCACCCTTTTGAGCTAGTTTTATTTAGATGCTTGTTTATAACAGCCTTTTTCGCAACGTTAAGGATTGGGGAATTAGTTTCTAGAAGTAAATTTTGTTTATCAGGTTTGCAGTGGAGAGATATTATTGTTAGTAATAAGAAGGTTATAGTATTTATTAGTAAATCAAAAACTGACCAAGAAGGTAAAAGCAGATGGTTGTCATTATTTAACATTCAAGGTTCCATGATGTGCCCAGTGAGAGTGATGGAGGAATATCTATTATTGCGGCCAATAGTGGAAGGCCCATTCTTTATGCATGTTGTTTCTGACCCACTAACTAAATTTAAATTTTTAAAACGTTATAAGGTATGCCTGGATAAATTAGGTTTAGGCAAAGAGCATTTTTCATCGCATTCCTTCAGAATTGGAGCTGCAACGGAAGCGGTGAGGTTTGGATGGAATCATTCATAAAACTGGGAAGATGGGATTCAAACAGATTTCAATTGTATGCAGGGCCAGCGCAACCATTAGGTGAACTAGGCAACCATTAGGCAAACACGGGATGTTTCCTGGTGGGCTGTCTGCCCCTGTCTGGGGCCGCAGCGCTGAGAGAGCGGCTCTTGAGCAACCTCAGGGTGCCTCCGAAGCTGTGCTGCTCTGCCAACAAATGCCTGTGACGTCCGGAGAAGAGGGGGAAGGAGAACCCTTGCGCGCCCTCTGTGATGCTTGGAGCCAGAATATGGCATCATTCTGGCCTTAGCATCCTAAACAGCGCGCGGGAGGAGTGAGAAGCTGCTCCACACTGGACCCCAGGGAGGTGAGTGTTTGACTGTCAGTGAGTGTGTGTGTGTCTGTCTGTCAGTGAGTGTCTGCCTGTGTGAGTGTCTGTCAGTGAGTGAGTGTATGTATGTCCATGAGTGTCTGTCTGTGAGTGTGTGTATGTGTGTCTGTGAGTGAGTGAGTATATGTATGGCTCAAATTTGCAAGGCTTAAATTTACCTATCAGAGCACTCTTATTGGTTGGCTTAAACCAACCAATCAGAGCGCTCTGAGACAAATTTCAGGGCGTGGGAAGGCTTTATAAGCATTTCCCTGCCCTGCAGAGCTCAGTCTGCGCAGTGCCCTCGCTGGGTGAAGATGGATTATTTTTTGGGGGCGTCAGGTTTTTTTTTCGGCATATTTGTTTTTTGCACTCGGGTTTTTAATATATTTTTAAAGTTCAACGGGTATTATGGATTTTTGTTTGACCTTTTTTTGGGCTGAAAAAAGGTTTTAGAAAAAAGAAGACATTAAATGGTAAGTATTTTTAAATATATTTACAGGTATTTAGTTTTATTGTCTCCCCCTCACTATTTTTAGGGTGAGGGGGGAAGGTAGAGCTTTATTTTAAAAAATAAATTGGTGTGGGGGTGACTAGGGGCTTGGAGACCCCCCATTATCTTTCTGGCCAGGGGGGGCTAATAGGTCCCCTCTTTTTCATTTAGGGCCCCCACCCATTGCTCATAATTGCGGACCGTGGGGGGGACAATAGGTCCCCCGGTCCCATTGTATTTTAGGGCCCCACCCTCCGCTCATGGGTAGGGGCTGGAGGGGCCAAAAAGGTCCTCCACATTGCTTTTTAGGACCCCAAAAAGCCGGTCATGGGTGAGGGCCGGGGGGACAATGGGTCTCCCCCAATGTCTTTTATGGCCCCCACCTGCCGCTCATGGGTGGGGGTCAGGGGTAACCTATGTCCCCTGATTAGTTGCATAGCCCCTACTTGTGGGCCACGGGTTAATAGATGCTCCACCATGAAAGGGGGAGGGAGCTTTTTTTTTTTTTTTTTAACAGTGAGCAGCCATAGGCTTCTCACTGTTTAGTAGACATGTCCCTACTCTGACTTAATTGACCCTGTTGTTCTGTGTTAAGCATGTGCCATACTGCACACATATGAGTAATTAGGATTTGCATATCCTTACTCTTTTATTATTATTTCCTCTTTATCCACAAGTATGGAGGGCTCTTTAATATTATTTGCAATTGAGTGTTTAGGTGATGGGACTCCGGAGACACATTAGCATACCCTGTCAATCATCCAGTGACGCTTTCAGAGGGGCGGTACGGACTTGAACGCCGGTTTTTGGCGCGAACAGGTCCGCAACTCCCTCTGCATGTTGCCGGCTCGTATCATATAAAAGAGCAGGCAGGGGGCAGTACGACGCTTTACCTCTGACGAAGGCGCATTTAGAAGCGCTGAAACGCGGTTAGGTAGTTTAGTCAGGAGTGGTTCCAGCTTTCGAGATCTTAGTCAGGTTAGATTTTTAGCTTTAGATCCTGGGCTGTTTGGAGGTGTATTAGGAGGGGATTCTGTACATAGTCGTACTATTTGGCGTTTTACTTTAGCCTAGTTTAGATCGACTCACTCTGCTGTTTGTGGGTGGTCTTCTGCATTTATCCTACATGGGAATTTCTATAGACAGACGATTTTTTGTTACAAGACTGATACTACTGGTACTATTTAATACATTTATGCAACTTTGTTGCCTGTGATCACCAGTCCTTCTAGATCCTCTAGCTTTTCCAAATAGGAGCTTTTTGAAGGCTTTTTCAGTATTACTCCGGTTCCCCCCTCCCTCCTCCTCCTCTAGCTGTGACTAGCTTTGACATTTGATCTCGCCTCATAGGTGGTTTATTAAGGACGACCATTTGATTTTTCTAATATTGTTATTGTCCACTACCACATTTATTAGGGCTCCACTCCTTATTATTTTTTGTTTTTCATCGTTATTATTATTTTATTTGTTTTTCTACTAGTATTCACATTGTTTTATTATATCCGCATTAAAGGTTAAGTTTTAGCATTACAGTTAGGAAGGGGTTTCCTACCTTGGGCAGTCTGGGGTTGAGTTTAGGTGTTTCCTATCTCTCTCTAGACTGTCCTCCTTTGAATATTTTTCTGTCTACACGTATGTAAGGGTTACCCCCTTTTCTGGATTCCCCGGACACACTTACAGGCTGGTTGCCTCGGGCAACTGGCTTTTTCGTTATGTCCCTACTCGCGGCATAGCGAGTTGGGGCATTCGGGAGATTTCAATCTCCCTTTTGGTAATATGGGGGTCATATTGACCCCCATAGAGTGAGGGATGACATGGGGGGCTATGAAGTGGCATGGAGCATAGCTTCTATTTTTACATATTACAAGGAGGGAGCTGCGAGACGGTAGCTCCCTCCTTGTAATAAACTGAACGAACGAACAAACAAACACCGATGGTGTTTGTTTGTTCATCTGAAATTTCTATTAAGTTCTTTGTCTTTCTGACAAATGAATGAATGTACGAAATTCCCGTCCAATTTTCGGACAATAGTGAATGCCCCAGTGTTTAACTGTGCATGCGTGGGAATTTCACAGCGCTATTTAGTGTTGTTATGGGCAAATGCAAATATTGTGTTTCTCAAGCTGTGTACTTTGTCTTTAAGAGATATTTCAAACTGACAAGGTGTTAGAAATGGAACATACTGTTTTTCATACATTTTTCTTTAAGCAATAACCTTTTACCTACTCTCAGTGCATAATATGTTTACGCCATTTTGTCCCAGACAATACAATAACAATAATGCATAAACAACTTCAAGGCTATGCTACGACTCTTTCAGTACATAATATACTGTGGTAACCCTAAATAGATAAAGATATTCAGACTTTAAGATGCCATCTTGTCCTAGGTCAGGGAATTTCCCATGACGTGTGCACCCTTAGGTTTTAGTTATGGCTTTGTATCTTTGCCAAGTTAAGGGAGGTCCTAAAATAAATAAAGTAAGAGAAGTGTTACTTTTTCATATATGAACTACGGTAACCCTAAAATGAAGACACCTAAGTTACAAATATGTGTACCTTTTAAATGTTAACACAGAGAGGAGAGATTTCGAGACAGACGCTCCATCTTATAATGACAGAGAGGCTGACATGATGACGTGTTCAGGAGGGTATGTTATTCTATTAATGATATTGCAAGCATATAGTTTAATCTTATAAACTATGCTTAAAATTATTGTAATAGATTGTATCTGTCTATATTTATATTTTTATTTAATAAAATATCTAAAAGACAAAACTTTATTGCTTCCAAAACAATCCTTGTTTTATATTGTATGCTCAATTATTTATATATTTTAAATAGAGCATTTCTTACTAACTATATAATATAATGGCTAAAGATATCTGTACGGTTAGCCCTGCTAAGTTCTATGCTTTAAGGCGTTATAGTGGTAAATAAAGGAACCAGCTGCAGTTACAATTGGCGCCCAACGTGGGGCTTGTACTTGAAAGCTTTAACTATAATATATATATATATATATATATATATATATATGTGTGTGTATATATATATATATATATATATATATATATATATATATATATAAAATAAAATAAACAATACACAAGATCCAGCAATCCAGCAATATGGCCCCCAGCAGCACCCCATTTAAGCATGTTCAGGTGAGTGCAACCATCCCCCATGTTTCATATATATATATATATATATATATATATATATGTGTGTATATATATATATATATATATATATATATATATATATATATATATATATATATATACCTAGGTTATCTCTTATACGTAAGAGAAGACACAATACTTTGTCATGGCACAAGTCTTGAAATAACAAGAATCTAATGAGCTATTTGTAGCCCAGACTCAGAGAGAGATCTTCATCATGAAGAGATGATTTTAATGTGAACTTGTACAAGGCACTTGGAGTTCAGGTGCCTGGCCTATTGTAATTAGCATACAATGCTGAAATTGTGGATCTTAATTAATATCATAAGAGAACATATATACATATTTGGTAAATTCCCTAATATGCCTAATACACCAGCACAGCATGATCCATTGGTTCCAGGACGCTGGGTTGTAAGCAGGGGGCAGCCATGTTCTCTCTGTAGCTGCATAAGCTAGCATGAGCAGAAAAAAAGAATAATGCAAGATGTTGTCAAGAGAAAAGTGATAAGACAAAGCGATGAAAGCAATACTTGCTATTATATCACTAATAGATTTCGAAGTCTAATTCCAAGAATGCAAAGAAAATTGCATTATGGCTTAATGAAAACAGTCATGCCACAGAAGCAACAGACAGACAGGATTTTTAATTATTGCATGACTGCCTTCTGGATTGTAATATCCACGATATATGAAAAGTTTTAAAAAACAGTGATAATTTTTATATTGTCAGTTACACTTGCTGTTGATTTAAAAAAATCAGGAATTATAACAGTATAACTATTTTTGGAGTCTGGTTGCGGAGTTAGAAACAGATAAACAATTCCAAGGAATTGAAAAGTCGTTGTTTTTTTTTTTTTAATATTTCGAATTATAAACAACTTTATTACATACAGCCATAAAGAGAAAGACATGGCTTTTGATAAAATTTATTTCAGTACAATGCAGCATATATTTTATATAATATATGCTGACTAGTTTATATTTTTACATAAACAGAGTTGAAATTGTACTACCCCCACCCCTAGAAAATCTGTTAATATCAAAAAAATATAACAGAAGGGCAACATGCTCTGCAAAAATAAATATTTATAAAATTATTAAAAATAAGATATATGTAAGATAAATAAGGGAAAAATAAAATTGTAAATATACAGGATCTCTGATAACGGTTTAACTGAAATTGTTGAAATGTTTATTTAAATGAAATGTTAAATACATTTACAGCTTTAAATGCGACCAAACGATACTAAATGATGTATTAAGCCAAGTTGGCCCAATTTATTAGAATAGCATAAGTATTCTATTATTTAAAGTGCACATTTCCTACACGTAATGACTTTGCTTACTCAGGTAAAGACTTTGGTCTATTGCAATGGCAGAAGGATTAAAGTCCACCAATTTTAAAAGGGAAAGCTTACTTAAATCAGTGGTACTGAAGTGGTAGCAGTAAGGAAATTAGAACAATGATACTGTACTACTGACTGTAATCAGATCAGACATATGTAACCTCAGTGAATTTCATAAACTAGGTTTTCATAAAATAACATAAAATAAGATTAAATATCAATATTGTTTATATATAAATATATCAATGTTGATTATAAATAAATGTATATAGACTAGGCAAAAAGAGCATTTACATGCTGTCTCAGAGCCAGGAACTGATTATAAATTTTGTTTTACAAAATTAAAAAAAAAAAAGGGTTTAAAATTCTAGAGAAAAGCCCACAGTGATGGGTAAACCACAACCACATGATGGATAAAATAATTGCTTCTTTAAAAGCTATGTGCTGCTGCAGTTTTATATATAAATACAGATTAGGGAACAGCATAGAAATACAAATACCGTTTTAAATCTCATATATGGGAATTCAGTTCCACCACATGGCCATATTCTACAGTACCCTAATATTGGTGCATCCTATCTCCCTAACAAGGAATTAGTGGGAGATAGTGCTAATGCTGAAAATAGCTAATTTTAATAATATGTTGTAAGAGTAATGTGAATATATACATTCCGTTCCTTGTCCTCACTGATGTCATAGAAGGTCTCTTCCTCCACCCAACCACGTACAACACCAAGGGTCCCTGAAAGGTGACAACAAGCCCCCTGTATTTTTTTTTTAAATGTACACTACTGTTACACCAGATATGAGTTGCACTGGTGTGACACTGTGCCCTGGCAGGCCCTGAAACGCACACGTGTGAAGGAAACTGACTGCAATTATATTACAGTCAAAATTATTTTTTTTTTTTTAAATGCAGACTATTGTGACACCAGATATGAGTGGTGGCACTGGGCAAGTGGGCACAGTATACGCTGTGAGCCTGACACACACGCTGGCAGGCAGGCAACTGCAATTAGATTACACAGAAAAAAAAAAAGCAGACTGATGTTCTAGCCCTAAAAAGGGCATTTTGGGGTGCTGTCCTTACAGCAGAGATCAGATGAGTCCTTCAGGACTGTAGTGGACACTGAATACACTAGCCTAGCTATCGATTCCCCTATTAAATCAGCAGCAGCTACACTGTCCCTCCTCTCACTAAGAATGCAGCTTCCGGGGGGCGGGGCCTAGCTGTCATGGAGGAAAGACGCACTTCGTGTGAGGTCCCTCAATATCTCACTTTAAGCAGCTATCAACAAGCGAATTTCTCCCCAGAAGGGGATGACCCATCAATGTTGCTCCTACCTCACCGACCCAACATGCTTAATAGCGGTCAGCAACTCGACAGAGTCTTACTTACCTCCGCGTGGCAAGTGTGGCCTGGTGCTCACCGGGCGGGAGAGGCGGCCGATCTCCCGATCCTGGGATGCCCAGGAGCAGCTACTTCCCGGCAGGAGCTCCGTTACCCCCCCCCCTCGGACCGGTGGTGGTTATCCCGGTCCACCCCTGAGAGGTTGTCTGGAGCTAATGGACGCACAGAGCACAGCCGCCCAGGCTGACATACTCATCTGCGACTCTCCCAATATGGCGGCAGCCGCGTGTCCTCCTGGTACCAGCAAAGAATGGCAGGATATTGAGTCTAAGCTGGACAGACTATTTAATCAATTTTGGAATCAAATAACAAGCTGCAAGCCCCAACAAGCTCCACCACAGCCCCAACAAGCTCCACCACAGCTAAGCGAAGCAGTCCCCATTAAAATCCACCAACGCAAAAGGCGTCGAAGACGGGACCGGAGGCACAAACAGAAATGCAGAGCCTGCCCCACGTCAAGCACTCGCCTCCACCTTAAGCCACCACAATCCCGCACCAGACGTAAAGCACCACCGGGACAGATCCGACCACCCGACAAAACAAGCTTCCACCACCTCAAGCCGCGAACCCGGCACTCAGCCAGAGACTTGCCTTTGTTGTTCCAGGTATCAGGGACTCCCAGGGTCTGCACCTGGTGCCCAGAAGGGATCGGATGAGCACAAGCAGTAAACAGCAGCCTGCCAAGCATGTCCCACTATAGCCGATCCTCCACACCATGCCTTTGATCACATGAACTGCTCTCTGCACATTAACTAATCGTAAAGTAGCAAGCATTTAAACATGTCATTATTTCACCTCCTAAAGAGTTTATTGTCGTTGTTCCTTACATGCCTTTACCTTAACCGTTCATGTATTATGTTATTCACTAGTCTTATCTCATGGGGCGACTCACACTTGATTTACAACTAGTGGTGGAGCTGCTGATATAAATACACAGTTGATAAAGTGCAAGCTACACCCTAAACATGACAGCCATCTTTCACAACAATGTACTGCTATAGTGCAACTAGCCATGATATACGCATGTTCAGCCTAGCATGCTCAAATATAACACACTTCTGTCTAAAAAACAAAACAAAAAAGAATTAAAAAAAAAGAATGCAGCTTCAGAATTAATCTAAATTGTATGCTGTCTAGGAGGTGGGAGGGTCTGGGAGGGAGGGTCTGCTGCTGATTGGCTGGAATGTGTCTGCTGACTGTGAGGTACAGGGTCAACGTTTACTCAACGATGACGAATAGGGGGCGGACCGAACATCGCATATGTTCGAACGCGAACAAGCTATGTTCGCCAGGAACTATTCGCCAGCGAACTGTTTGGGACATCACTACTCACCAGTGTTCTGTACAATGGCATGAGCACGTCCCTCTTTCTACTGCTAATACTTCTCCCTATACAACCAGTGTTTCCTGCTGCTCTATTACATTGTCTGCCTACCTTTAAGTCATCAGAAATAATCACCCCTAAATCCCTTTCCTCAGATGTTGAGGTGAGGACTCTATCAAATATTCTGTACTCTGCCCTTGAGTTTTTACGTCCAAGATGCATTATCTTTCACTTATCCACATTAAATGTCAGTTGCCATAACTCTGACCATTTTTTCTAGTTTACCCAAATCATTTGCCATTTGGCTTATCCCTCCTGGAACATCCCACCGGTTACATATTTTGGTATCATCAGCAAAAAGACATACCTTACCATCAAGACCTTCTGCAATATCACTAATAAAAACATTAAAGAGAATGGGTCCAAGTACAGATCCCCGAGGTACCCCACTGGTGACAAGCCCATGCTTTAAATATACTCCATTGACTACAACCCTCTGTTGCCTGTCACTCAGCCACTGCTTTACCCATTCTATAATATTGGAATCCAAACTTAAATATTGCAGTTTATTGATAAGCCTTCTATGTGCAACAGTGTCAAACGCCTTGCTGAAATCTATGTAAGCAATGCCTACTGCACCACCCTAATCTATTATTTTAGTTAATCAATCAAAAAAATCAATAAGATTAGTTTGGCATGATCTCCCTGAAGTAAACCCATATTGTCTCTGATCTTGAAATTCATGTGATTTTAGATGTTCAACAATTACTTTCCCCACTACTGGCCTATAGTTGCTCCCCCTACCTGTCCCCCCCCCCCCCCCACTACATTTCTTGTAAATTGGCACAACATTTGCTAACTTCCATTCTTCTGGGACTACTCCTGTTTACAATGATTGGTTAAATAAATCTGTTAAAGGTTTTGCTAGTACACCACTAATCTCTTTTAATAATTTGGGTGTATTCCGTCAGGTCCCATTGACTTATTTTTCTTTACTTTTGACAGTTGAAATAGAACCTCTTCCTCCGTAAACTCACATGTAACAAATGACTAATACTGGAAACAGCTTTTAAAGCCTTGCACAGTGTGAGCATGAGGCACAGCTATTGAAGGTTGTCACAGAAACAGTGACATTGTGACAGCACAGTAAAGAGGAAGGCTGTTAGGCAGCAGCAGGCTGTGTATAGGAATATAAGAGACATGCAGATACATTAAATTTCCAAAAACAGTGTTGAAAGTCTTGGCAGAAAGAAAAATATTTCCAAGTTAGAGAAACTACAATATAAAACTGTCATTGATGATAAAGCGTCCGGTGAGCAGAATCCGATGTAAAAACAATATGTCTTTGAGGTTCACAATCAGGCTTATTCACTTGAGTGTCACAGGAATGAGACGGCCGTGACTTCAGTAGATGGTGAAGTAAGTGAAAGAAGAGAGGAGATTAGACAGGGAGAGAAAAAGAAAAATAGAGAATAAAAAAGGAATAATAAAAAAAGGGGGACAGATAAAAGATCATTTGCAAATAGATTTAGAGGAAGATTTAGAAGAAGTCCCCAAACTTATACTAGCCAGTAATCTAAACTTGACCTTATATACCCCAAGCACTATTGTCAGCTGCTCGGGGGCAGAGTTTATATTAGGTCCTGAGTCACCCAGGGGGAGTCACCTTTGCATGGGAGCTTTTGACAGGATCTTCCGAGAAAAAAGGTTCAGACCGTGGCTGGCCTGGACAAAAAAATATAGTGGTTTGGTGAGCATAAAATACAATTTTGGCCTTCCTAATTGCTGTGGAGAAAATAAAAAAAGACTGAGGTTAAATGAGAAAGAGGGCTTCTTATAGATCAGGTGTAGGCAACCTTCGGCACATCAGATGTTGAGGACTACATCCACTCTGATGCTTTGCCAGCATTATGGCTGTAAGACGATTCTGGGAGATGTAGACCACAACATCTGAAGTGCCGAAGGATGCCGGCCCCTGTTATAGGGTAAGCTTTATGTTTTCTGTCCTATCTGTGAATACGTGGACCTTACTCAATTTTTAAGACAGCCATGGTTCATCAAGTAAGAGTTGCAAAAATATAGAGGAGAAGTGACGCTAGTATGTGAAGAGTAAGCAACATATATTTTTTAAAAGACTCCATTGTCTCTTAGACATGTACTTTCTTGGTCATGTAAGAGCCTGTTGTACCCTAGTATGACTGAAGGCATGATGGATAAAAACTAATATGGACATTCCACCTTCTAAATATTTGAAAAACCTGATATATCAGCTTCCATATAAATCTACCCAATGTTCTAAGGAGCTTCAGGTACCAGCAAACCATCCATCTATACTACACATTGATCTCAAGGTCTTACAATGTATTCCATACTTGTTTCTAGAGGAACTAGAACAATCAGGAGATACATTTAAACATATTCATTATAGCAAGTGTTGCCAATGTTTTTTTAAACCAAAGAATACGTCAGTGAGAGAAAAAAAGAATTCCTAGGCAACCATACTTTGTTTTCATTTTACCTTCATCGGCAGTAAATGTCCCTTTACTAGAGAGATAGCTAACCTTCTAACCAAATTGATCTATTCGTTTTAATAAACTGCTAAATAGAAATCCCACTTATAATCCTGACACAAATTAAAAACCAATTACAGTCCTGAAGTCAATCGTTTCAACGTACACTTTGACGTGACTTAAGACACAACAAGGGTTCAACAGCACACTGGTCGAAAAACACCGCGCTATGGATGGGCTGTGTTGACTTGACAAGCAATTTGCAAACCTTGGACTAAATTATCTTCAAAAAAAATGTCAATTCAATGTCAAAAATATATATCTTCTTTGAGGTTGTATTTTTGGAGTAAACTAGCAGAATCCTATTAAAAAGAACTATTCTATTAATGTTAATTAATTAATATTATGAACTATATTTACAGGTGCACTAAAGTGCATGTTAGCTCAATGTCAGGACAGAACAAAAAAGTGATTTGAAAATATTCACATAATAAAGTTGACATTTCAGTTATAATGTGGGTCACAGCATTGTTTGAACCTATTAACAATACCACAATGTGCGATGAGGCTTCCACCTATTTATAAAATAGCAAGGCTAAAATTCTATACATTTTGCTCTAGAAATACAAATATATATATATATATGAGATAGCTGAAAAGTATTCAATTGTATTTATTATAAATTTTAAATGTGGTTCTTTTTAAAATCAACAATATTTTTTATGAAATTCTAGGCCCCCGAACAAATGCAATAAGAAAACAACATTATTGTGTATAACAAATTCTACACACAGATCAAAAACTGTTCAACATTAAAGACATTGGGATGTTTTCCAGAGGATTTACTGTCCTCCTGGCTCTAACCTCAGTCATCGGAGTTAGATATAAATCCCACAAAACCTAAAATTTGACACAAAAGAAAAGCAGACATTTTTTTTACTACGTCTGGCAATAATATTGTGAAGTATTTAAAGAGCGCTGATCTGATATAGAATCTCACACTTTATTATTTCCTCATATTGCAGCCCTCGGCACAATGTATGCTGTAATAGTTATGGTGCCAAGCGTGCCTTTGAGACCCCCATGTAAGGAGCCAAACTATTTGGCTGCAGAAAGTTGCAGCATCCGTTAACCAAACATTTTTATTACAAACATTGGAGGCCACCAGAGCTCTCCTCGCTCCAGAAGTACTAGAGTGCACTGCAGTAGTTATTGTGCTTGGGGTCTTCCCACAATTAACAGAAACCTAGAATAAAGAGGCGTCA
The DNA here is from genome assembly GCF_036172605.1 of Pelobates fuscus. NCBI lineage: Eukaryota > Metazoa > Chordata > Amphibia > Anura > Pelobatidae > Pelobates > Pelobates fuscus. The sequence goes on from NC_086328.1 coordinate 31,435,247, forward strand.
AATAATGGAGAACATACACGATATGCCGTGGAGTGAAAGTACAAATATTAATGATTGAGTTTAATTCTGATTCTCCCAGTTAGATATCAAAATGTTCCACGTGTCACTTCCACCCAGTCAGCACGGAAAATAACTTTTACTGGTGGATCTAGCCTAATCCAGTTTGGGTTTCCAGTCGCTTTCTGAATGACTAAGTCCTGTGTTGCATTCTTCCTATGCTTTCATTGTGACTTACGTTATGTCATTGCCTATGACATGCACTGTCTTACCATGGAAAATGTTACAAATAAAGAATGTCTGAGAAAAAAAAACTGTTTGGAAAACGAAAACCACTTAACATATAAAACATCTTAAAACATTGGTATATATAGAAAATAATAGAAGTGAAAGAAAAACAGTAGATAATAAATTGGATTAATATCAGTCTGGTGCGACTTTACCCCACCTTCTTTAACCCCTTCCCGACCAGCTTGCCCTTATGATGTAAAATTTCCGTCATTTACTAAAGTTAACCCCAGATCTCCGCAATCACTGTGATCGCGGGGTTAACGCTCCTCTGGACTGCTTCGGTATTCAAGGCAGACCGGAGCACCCATTTGCGCTGTCCCTGCAGCTGTGATCAGAGCGAGCACATGTGCTGCAGGGATTTCTGACCACCTCCCTGTAAAAAAAATGTTTAAGTTAACCCCCCCCCAACTCCCCCTTCCCCCTGCTAATCCCTTCCATGCCAATTGATCACTGACTACAGTGATCAACGGGCAGGGACTACATTTTACTGTAATCTGATTTTTGTTAAACCTGAGGGTTAAATTTTATTTTTTTTAACCCTCAGGGGTTAAAACTTTTTTTTTATTAATTTAAATATTTTTAAATTATATATTTAGCTAATTGGGGTGGGTGGAAGTTAGTGGGGAATTGGGGAATTTGGTGTTAGGCTAGCTAGCTTTAAAAAGTTAAAACAAGTTTTAATTTTCTTTTTATAACGTTTAAAAAAGTATAAAAAATCCCACCCCACTTTACCCAGTCCTAATAAAAATTAACCCCTTCCCTGCCAGTTGATCACTGTGTACAGTACAGTATTATACTGTGATCGGAATTTTTTTTTTTCAACTCCCGTGGGTTAATCTTTATTTAAATAGCCATCAGGTGTTCAATTTAGTTAACTAATTAATTAATTAAAATATTTTTTAAATTATATATTTTGCTAGCTGGGGTGGGTAGAAGTTATGGGAAATTAGTGAATTTACTGTTAGTGCTGCTTACTACTAGTTGGGGGTTAACGGTAAAAAAAAAAAGTTTATAAAAAATGTAAAAGTGTAGTGGTTACCGCTCCCTTTATTTATCCTGGGGTGTATTCCCCCAACATTACAGCTTACTACCCAGCAACCCCTCACTCCTAGGCAAACTCCTATATCACTAGCCTCGCTGATTTGGGCACATTGCCTGACATTGCGTTTCCCCCCATACACTGGCTCAAGAGAGGCACAGAACAAAGGCAAATAGGCAGATTCCAATTTTCAGCAGCAGCTCCTTGCATTTAAGTCTATCAATATTCTTTGCACCAATACTGATTCCAGTGGTTTTATAATCTGTTAGAAATTATGTTAGATCTCGATGACACACAAACCCTAAATGTCTAGATGGCACTGCGATGATACTCTACCTTGTTAGAAAGCACTAGATATGTTCACTTAACGTGTTAACTACGAAGGTTACAGGAAAAGCCAGTTATTCTACTACCAAGCGTTGAAACATGTAGGCTCTTTGTGTAACCATGCTCCTCCTTAATATTATAAAATGTGCACAGCTCATCAAGACACACAACTGTTATACCATATTCAATGGTATAATTCGTGGCCAGCGGCCTGTGCGGGTGGGAGCCGAGGAGAGACGGCCGCTCTCCCAGTTCTCTGGACGACAAGGGGGCACTCCCAAAACACCTCCCCCGCCCCTATGGACCGGTGGAGGTTATCTCGGTCCGCGAGACCGTTTCTTTAAGCCCTGCAGAACCTTTGCGCCACGCGTGTCTGCAGAAACCCAAGATGGCGGCGGTATTGGCTCTACAACACAAGGTCACACGGTGCCACTGCCTACCCCAGAAGGCCCCAAGACAGAGGTACCAGTCACCCTGAGAGCCATACTCCAGCTTTACGAAACACAAATTACAAAAACCTTGTTATATGTGTATATGCCAAATTGAGAAAAAAAACACAATTTTACTACAATATTTAGCAGAGATTGGCGATAAAATGTTTACGTTAAAAGTGTCAAAATAACCCTAGGTAAATAGTCTGTGATATCTACTTTCTATAAATATATACTTTTGTGTGGCAATTTTGTTTTCTGGCTACTAAACCTACAAGACAAACATACCAACTTTTAAAATTGTTTCACATTGAAATTGTTATTTTAGTCCTTGTTTTTTGTGTCCTGTAACTTTGAAAATAAGCTGAAATACTACACATATTATGTAGTCTATAAATCAAGACACATAAATGAATTTATTTTGAATTACTTTTTCGTAAGCTGGACATATTATGCACACGCTATTATTGCCAAAACTGTGGAAAAAATATTTGTCTTTGTTTTTTTCAATTTTTGGGGGCATTTTTTAAAAATAATTTATTATAATTTATCCATGTATATGGGACATCAAATTAAAGCCCATTTTGCTCTCTAAAAAACGGTATATAATATGTGTTGGTGCAATACATTATAGAGATGTAAATTGCGTTTGAACACAAACAGCAAAGAATGCAAAAATGGCTTGTGTCCTTTAGGGTAAGACAAGCTTTTGAAGCTGTGTCCTTAAGGGGTTAATGGATGAGTCTCCAGTGCTTAAAAAGATCCTGATTAATATTTGGTGTATCTAACTGCTTGCTAACACTATGTATAACCGCACCACCATCAAACCTACAGATAAACAATGCACAAATCATTCTACAAGCATGACAATAGTTACACAAAACAATCTAGCACAGGATAAGCAAACGAAACAGGATTTATGCAATTAACATACAAAAATGACTTTTCATCAAAATAATTCATGCTTAAAGGTCTCTTTAATAAGTTGTCTACCATGTCTAACTTCTACTCTATTCTTTCTCATTAGTCCATCCAAGCAACAGAGAAGGGATGAACTGCTGGGGACACTTGTTTAAAATGAAAACATTAAAAATGGTTTAATGCTGAATAGAAGGATGTTGATGCATCTAGATACAAAACTAACCTTATACCTGGTCATTTAGGTCTGAAGAACCTCTATCTATTGCGGGACTGTGTTCTTCCTCCCTCGGAGGAAATAGGCCTAGCTGGGTCTTGACCATTAACTTGGCACCAGTTGTCATTACTACCTAAAACATATCTATTTGATGTAACCATTTGGTGGTTTTTATACCGCTTTAGCTTTTTAATTTTTTGGTTATTTATCAATCTACTATTTTCTTTCAGTCCTCACTGGACGTTTGCATATCATATTTACATACCATATGACCAAACTAGGTGCCTCCTATGGATTTTGACATCAGACATACAACTGACTTCTCAACTAACTTTAATATCTAAAAATTGTGCAGATACATAGTTATATGAAAGAGGGAATATTCTTCATGTCTTCTTTATCTGACACCGTGTGATTCCATTTATAAACACCTATAAACACCTAGAACACCAAGCTATATTATAGAACCAGGTGAATCCATCCTGGAATTGAGGCAAATGAAAGGCAAATTAAGATGCTGGACCTTCCCACACATAAAGTGAATAACATAAAATGTATAACGTGGTCCGCACTCAAAAAATAAGCCTTGAAAACCACAATAAAAAAACAATTACAAAATAATCAATCAAATAAGAAAATTATGAAAATAGTGCGCATTTATTGGTAAGATAGCAGAGGTACAAAAATAGTTATGGCAACATTAAGAAAACTAAATACAGGATCTTAATACATGTAGGTATGTCCAGCCTAATGTATGAAGTTCAGTTGTTCAGTGACAATTGTGACGGTATGAACATGTATCACCATCTTGCATACCCTTTTTCCATAAAATAATACGCCAATAATCCACAGGCTCCAATATCGCTGGTGTCGCATAATAACCCACACATGAGCCAAAGTTTAATGCTGGTACAAGACTGGTTTAATGAGAACACAGGCATTCAATTTATACAGCACATAACTCCTCCTCTGAGCCAGCGAGATAATTGACTTTAGAGAACATATAAAACTCAATTATCCTCTGGTCAGAAAAAGTAAAATTTTTCACAATTTCTGTAAATACCCCCAAATCACATAAGAACCGCACATACCCCCAAATCACATAAGAACCCTGGGTAGCTTGTCACTGTGGGAGCAACATATTCAAAATTCCGTTCATTAGTTACCAAATGGCACTGCAGAGAGAGTTGACCTGTCTGCCACGAGCTTGAAGCCGGGAAACAGTTCCAGAAGAAAGGTAGCAAGAGCCGGTCTCTGTTCATGAGGTTTTATACGAAAACCGCAATAGGTAAAACAAATCTGGTTTGAGAAGAATGCTCCTTGTGTTAGGTAGTTTGAAACTCCCGAACGCCGCTCGTCTAAGCTGCTGGGAAAGAGAATGTAGCAGAGTTCCATAGAGACCGGGGTTTGTGCGAGTGCGTTGCCGAAAAGAGTTCCAGGCACTCGACGATCAAGTCCCGCAGGCAGCGTTTGGGAGACAAGATGGCCGCCACCCATTGTTCTCACCACATGTATTCATATGCACGAAATGGCGGCCACCTAGGAGCATTCAATTAGTCTGCGGTTTTCGTATACATATATTGTAACCGCAACTGGATCCCTTATTTACCACTATAACGTCTTAAAGCATAGAACTTAGCAGGGCTAACCATACAGATATCTTAGCCAAATTTTATATAGTTAGTAAGAGATCCTCTATTTAAAATATATAAATAATTGAGAATATAATATAAAATAAAGATTGTCTTGGAAGCAATAAAGTTTTGTCTTTTAGATATTTATTATTTAAAAATATAAATATAGACATATAAAATACATTACAATAATTTATAGCAGAGTCTATAAGATTAAACTAAATGCTTGCAAATATCATTAATATGTTAACATACCCTCCTGAACATGTCATCATGTCAGCCTTTCTGTCATTTTAAGATGGAGCAGCGTCTGTCTCCAAGTCTCTCCTCTATCTTAACATTTAAAAGTACACCTATTTATACCTTTAGGTGTCTTCATTTTAGGGTCACCATAGTTCATATATGAAAAAGTAACTTGTTTACTTTTATTCAATTTAGGACCTCCCTTAACTTGGCAAAAATACAAGGCCATAACTAAAGGGTGTATACATCTGAACATCTTTATCTACTTAGGGTTACCACAGTATATTATGTACTGAAAGAGTCGTAGCATAGCCTTGAAGCATGTTTATGCATTATTGTTATTGTATGTCGTCTGGGACAAAATGGTGTAAACATATTATGCACTGAAGGTAAGTAAAAGGTTATTGCTTAAAGAAACAGTTATGAAAAACAATATGTTCCATTTCTAACACCTTGTCAGTTTGCAATATCTCTTAAAGACAAAGTACACAGTTTAAGAAATACAATATTTGCATTTGCCCATAACAATATGGTATTCTTAGTTCTAATTAGTCTCTAGGGTGATCTCAGTTCGGGAACCGAACAAATTAATGAATGGAACAACAAAAGGAACGAATGACTTGGGGAAGGCTGATAGAAGGGAGTGCAATTAGCCGAATGGTGATGGGGTTATTCCTTCACAACAATAAAATAGTTTCAGGCAGAAATGACGTGCTTGCTAAATGTGAACACTGTTGCAAACAGATGCAAAGGAAATGATAATACCTTTTAGTTGCCAAACATGAGGGAAACCATCATCACCACTACCCGTCCAAAAATGAGAGCGTGTAACCCTAGACACGTTTCGCACCTCCCTAGTGCTTTCTCAACATGAATGAAAATGGAGTGCGTTGAAGAGATATACAATGAGTATGTCCACAACGAGGCTGCTTGATGATGTGAAAACTAACATCTGTGAGTAAGTAATAAATGAAAAGGAACTTAGATAAATATCAAAGCGGATTAGTGCATAATACAGTGCACTTTTTTCATCATTTTCTTTGTTCATTGATTTTTCTTTTTGATTTTTTTTTTTTTACTGTGGATTTCAAGGCTTATTTTTTGAGTGCAGACCACGTTATACATTTTATGTTATTTCCTTTACCTTCAAAACAGCATAACATTTTCTAACTATATTTGCACGCAATTTTCTAAGGAACTTGGCATGTGGGTTACATAGTTACATAGCTGAAAAGAGACTTGCGTCCATCAAGTTCAGCCTTCCTCACATATGTTTTTGCTGTTGATCCAAAAGTAGGCAAAATACAACTAGTCTGAAGCGCTTCCAATTTTGCAACAAACTAGGAAAAATCTCCTTATTGACCCCAAAATAGCAGTCAGATATCTCATTGGATCAAGCAGCTATTGCCCCACTAATTAGAAAATATATCCCTGTATGTTATGTTTTTGCAAGTATTTATCCAATTGCAGTTTAAACATCTGTATGGATTCTGATAAACCCACCTCTTCAGGCAGAGAATTCCATATTCTTATTGCTCTTGCTGTAAAAAAACCTTCTCTTTGCCTTAGATGAAATCTCCTTTCTTCCAGCCTAAATGCGTGACCTTGTGTCCTAATATAGCCCTGTTTATGAATAGATTTCCAGATAATATGTTTGGATATATTTGTATAATGTTATCATATGCCCTCTGAGGCGCCTATTTCCAAACTAAAGAGATTTAAATTTTTGAACCTTTCTTCGGAACTAAAGTGCACCATTCCTTGTATCAATTTTGTAGCTCGTCTCTGCACTTTTTCTAGTGCCATGATATCCTTCTTTAGAACAGGTGCCCAAAATTGCACAGCATATTCAAGGTGTGGTCTTACCTGCGATTTATAAAGAGGCAAAATTATATTTTCATCTCAAGAATTTATGCCCCTATTTATCCATGACAAAACCTTACTGGCCTTAGCAACTGCAGATTGGCATTGCATATTGCTGCCTAATTTGTCGTCTATAACAATTCCCAAATCCTTCTCATGTGTGGTTATCCCTAATTCACTACCATTTAGGGTGTAAGTTGCTTGCGCATTCTTGACCCCGAAGTGCATAACTTTGCATTTCTCTACATTAAATTTCATCTGCCATTTTAGTGTCCAGTCCCCTAAGCTATCCAAATCCCGCTGCAGCAAAGCAATATGTTAATAGAAGTGGTCCCAAAACAGAACCCTGAGGGACACCACTTACCACTTTTGTCCAGCCTAAAAATTTACCATTAATGACAACTCATTGTACTCTATCCTTAAGCTAATGTTCTACCCAAGAACAAGAATATTAATCTAGACCAATTTCTTTTAGTTTGAAGATGAACCTATTGTGAGGAACCGTATCAAATGCCTTTGCAAAATCCAAGTAGATCACATCCACTACAACACCCTGACCTATACTTCTACTTATTTCTTTGTAAAATGCTTAGGTTAGTTTGACGTGACCTATGTTTCATAAAACCATGTTGATTATTGCTAATAACAAAGTTCTTCCCAATGAATTCCTGAATATAATTGCCCTTTAATTATTTTTCCAGTCACAGAAGTTAAGCTCACAGGTCTATAATTTCCAGGCAAGGTTTTTGAACCCTTTTTAAATATAGGAACAACATCTGCTGTCCTCCAATCTTCCGGTACAATACCTGAAACAAGAGACTCTTGAAAAATTAAATACAGAGGTTCACTTATTTCCCCCACTTAGCTCCTTAACCCCTTCAGGACCGGCCTGTTTTTGCGATGTTTGTACGTTAAGGACCAGAGCAGTTTTAACACTTTTGTGGTGTTTGTGTTTAGCTGTAATTTTCCGCTCTCTCATTTACGGTTCCCATACAAGTTATATATTGTTTTTTTCAGGACAAAAGGGGCTTTCTTTACATACCATTATTTGTATTATGTCCAATATTGTATTTAAAAAAAATAATAAAATATGGTGAAAAATTAAAAAAAAAACATGTTTTTGGACTTTTACTTGAAAAATCTTTTACTTATCTACAAAAGCTAATGAAAAAAACTGCTAAATAGATTCAAAATTTTGTCCCGAGTTTAAAAACACCCAGTGTTTACATGCTTTATTGCTTTTTTTTGCAAGTTATAGGCCTATAAATACAAGTAGGAAATTGCTGTTTCAATATATATATATTTTAAATGTATCAATAGTGACCTTGTAACACCGTTATCTGTCATAAATCCCTGAAACACACCTAACATGTACATATTTTTTTAAAGTAGACAACCCAGGGTATTCAAAATTGGGTATGTCCAGTTTTTTTTAGTAGCCACTTAGTCACAAACACTGGCCAAAGTTAGCATTTATATTTGTTTGTGTGTTAAAAATGCAAGAAACGCTAACTTTGGCCGGTGTTTGTGACTAAGTGGCTACTAAAAAAGGCTGAACATACCCCATTTGCAATACCTTGGGTTGTCTTCTTTTGCAAATGGTATGCCATCATGGGGCTAATTCTCATTCCTTGGCTACCATACGCTCTCAAAGGCAACCTAACCAATCCGACAAATTTCAATAAAAAAAAAGTAAAATCAAGCCTTATATTTGACCCTGTAACTTTCACAAACACTATAAAACCTCTACATGTGGGGTACTGTTATACTCAGGAGACTTCGCTGAACACAAATATTAGTGTATCAGAACAGTAAAATGTATCACAGCAATAATATCCTCAGTGAAAGTGCTGTTTGTGTGTGAAAAATGCAAAAAAACTTCACTTTCACTGACAATATCATCGCTGTGATATGTTTTACTGTTTTGAAACACTAATATTTGTGTTCAGCGAAGTCTCCCGAGTAAAACAGTACCCCCATGTACAGGTTTTAGGGTGTCATAGAAAGTTACAGGGTTAAACACAGTGCTAGCAAATTAAATTATCTGGACTTTCGGCCTGGGTTGGCAGGCAGGTCCCTCAAATTGCAATCATTAAAATTACTTAATTAGGTAAAAATATTACATAAATACACATGTAGAATTTTAATATATATACATATTTATATATTTGACGTCTACGTGTATATTTATGAAATTATGTATGTAATTATGTATATGGACATATGTATATTTCGTATTGTTTTTATTTATTTATTTATACATAGATATATATATCATTAATACTGTTAGAATAAAATTGCATATATAAATATTTTTTTATAATTATTAAAAATTATTTTTATTTTTTGTTATTTATTTTTATTAACATATTAATGTATTTTATAATAATATATATATACCATATATATAGCAATTATATATATTGTATATATTCGTGTGTAATTTAAATATAAGTGTATTTTTATATTAATATACGTATATATAAATATAAAAATACACTTAATATGACATTATATATATGATACATATACATATATTATATATAGATATAATACATGTATATATATATATATACACATATTATTTATTTTTTTTACACTGATTTTACACAGTTTTTTTTTAACTTTATTTTTTTGATTTTTCACTTGCAGGGAGACTGCCTGTCAGCACAGACAGTCCCCCTGCAGGCAGATACACAGGCACCTATTGCGGTCATGTGATCGAGTGATCACATGGCCGTGGGGTCCTGATCTGCCGAGGGGGGACTGCCCGGGCAGACAGGCAACCCCCCTGGACCGGGTGGAGCACTGATCGCCGCCGTGGGACCGACGGCGATCAGGTAAGTTGCCCAAAACCGTTATGACAGTTCAGGACCGTCAGCGGTCCAAACGCACGTTTTACCGCTGACGGTCCTGAACCGTCAGCGGTCCTGAAAGGGTTAAGTACTCGTGGGTAAATACCGTGAGCTTTATTTACATTAATTTTCTTTAACTGCTGTAGCACCTTGTCTCGAGTTATCCAATCACAAATTATCTGCAAGTTTTTTGCAGCAATCATTTGCATATCTCTTGCCGTAGGATCCTCATTAATATATACTGAAGAAAAATAGTTATTTAAAATGTCTCCCTTTTCTGGTCTTCATTAGCTAACAGCTCTGCACAGCTATAAACATCTCTGTTTCCATTGTACCTACACTTTAATTTTTTGTTTTTCTTACAATTGATGTACTTGAAAAAAATGTGGGTGTTTGTTTTGCATTTTTTGGCTAACAATTTCTCATTTTCTATTTTAGCCACCTTATTTGCCTTTTTGCAAGCACTATTGGCTTCCTTATATCTTATATAGGATGCCTCTGATTTGTCCGATTTAAATGCCCTTTTCTTATTTTTAATCTCTTGTTTTACTTCTCTACAAAGCCACATTGGTTTTAATTTGTTTCTTTTATATTTATTACCCAATGGTACATACTGAGAAATGGACCTTTCTAATATTTGTTTGAATAGTTTTCATTTATCATCAGTGTTTTTTTTTTTACTGAGGAGTTTATGCCAGTCAATATGCTGTAGAGCTGCCCTAACCTTATTGAAATTGGCTTTTTAAAAATTATATGTTTTAGTATACCCCAGGCGCTTTTGCTTTTCGGAGTTTATTAAAAAAATTACCATATTGTAATCTCTATTTCCCAAATGCTCCCTTACTTGAGATCCAGACAAGCATCCTTTCTAGTTGGTGCTTGTACCAGTTGTTACATGAAGGTGTCATTTAACACATTCAAAAACCTGATTCCCCTTGCTGAAGTACTAGTCATTATATCCCAATTTATGTCTGGGTAATTAAAATCTCCAATAATTAACGTGTTACCCTGATTTGCAGCTTTCCCAATTTGCTCTAACAGATGTTCTTCCTCATAAATATTTACCTTAGGTGGTTTATAACATATCCAAACCAATAATTGATTTCCCTTTGTTTGCCCCAAGTAGATATCTACCAATAAACCTTTCACATTTTCCTCGTCACACTCCACATGCCTAAGATTTGACTTTATCTCATGGTTGACATACAAATATACCCCACCACCCTTCTTATTTTCCCTATCCTTCCTAAATAATGTGTACCCATTCAAGTTAACTGCCCAGTCATGTGTCTCACCCCACCATGTTTCTGTTATGCCTATTATATCATATTGTTTAGTGTATGCTGTTGCCTCTAGTTCCCCCATTTTGCTATAAGGGCTTCTTGCATTAGTAAGCATACATTTAATATTATCATGAGTCTTTTGTTGTTCCAATCTAACCACGGTTCTTCTGTGGATTTAGGCAGCCTCAGTTGATTCTGTCTTTTTATGTAATCGCAGACATAGTTGACGATGTTGAGATCAAGACCTTGTGTGGGCCCTATCATAACTTCCAGGACTCCTTTTTCTGCTGAACAGAATTAATGGTCTCCTTGGTGCTGAGAAGTACACGCAGAAATGTATCCATCATGAAATGCAATCAAGAAGACATCTGATTGGCTTTATGGTATGGTCCCGCAGAGCCCTGATCTCAACCATCACTTGCAGGACTCCTTGTTTTTCATTACACTGACAATAGTTCTTAATGACTTTGGCTGCATGTTTGGGGTCATTGTCATGGTACAGAATAAACATCTTTATGATTGTATCTCATGATGGATAAGTATCTGCGTGTACTTCTCAGCACCAAGGGGACCATTAATTCTGACCAGCAGAACAAGGAGTTCTGTAGGTGATGGAATGGCCCCCACAGAGGCCTGATCTCTACATTATCAACTCTGTCTGGCATTACAAACAGAGACAAAAGCAACTGAGGTTGTCTTAACTCACAAAAGAACAGTGATTAGTTCTCAAAGATGTTTGGAACAACCTACCTGCCGGGTTCCTTAGAAAGCTGTGTGCAAGTGTATATACAAGAATTGATGCTGTTTTGAAGGCTAAATCGAATGGTGATTTGTTTTATATTTTTGTTATGTTTGCTCACTTTGCATTTTGTTAATTGTTAAAATATATATTTTTTTGAGGTTTATATTTTTTTTAACCCCTTAAGGACCAAACTTCTGGAATAAAAGGGAATCATGACATGTCACACATGTCATGTGTCCTTAAGGGGTTAAAGAAATAAGATTTAACAGCATGTTTAAACAACTGACTAAAATGTTGGCAGAGTACTGTATATATATATCTGTCATCATGCCCTCTCACAAAATCCAGGTGGTTTATACATTTGACAAACAGTTTTTATCCAATGCCTTTAACATTTAAGATTTAAGTAGCTTCTTCCAGTTTATGAATGCATACTGATGTAAAACGACAGTAGAAGACAATGGAGAACACATTTTTTATTAGAATAGATATGGCCAAAAAGAAGATCCCCAGCTAACATAGAATTACAACTAACATGATGCTTTGCCAGCCATTAAAGGGACACTATAGTCACCTGAATAACTTTAGCAGCCTCACTGCTCAATCCTCTGCCATTTAGGAGTTAAATGCCTTTGTTTATGAACCCTAGTCACACCTCCCTGCATGTGACTTGCACAGCCTTCCATAAACACTTCCTGTAAAGAGAGCCCTATTTAGGCTTTCTGTATTGCAAGTTCTGTTTAATTAAGATTTTCTTATCCCCTTCTATGTTAATAGCTTGCTAAACCCTGCAAGAGCATCCTGTATGTGATTAAAGTTCAATTTAGAGGTTGAGATACAATTATTTAAGGTAAATTACATCTGTTTGAAAGTGAAACCAGTTTTTTTTTTCATGCAGGCTCTGTCAATCATAGCCAGGGGAGGTGTGGCTAGGGCTGCATAAACATAAACAAAGTGATTTAACTCCTAAATGACAGTGAATTGAGAAGTTAAATTGCAGGGGAATGATCTATACACTAAAACTGCTTTATTTAGCTAAAGTAATTTAGGTGACTATAGTGTTCCTTTAATTACTGGGGATCTCCGTACAAACACAGAACAGTTAAAATTCCGTTGTTGGAGTGCTAACCTGTTTTACAGTTGGAATATAGAGCCACTGAAACAACCAATAATCAGACATACACTGAGCAGCCAGTTGGGCAAAAACATTATTTACCACACTTTCCTATTTTATAAAATCTCCAGTGAACTTTTCAATTCAGACATTATAGTCCAATGTGTCTATTTCTACTATAAGAAAATGATGTGCTTCTGTTCAGCTACTCATTCATTCCCTGATAATATTGCTGTTAAAAGGGACACTATAGTCACCAGAACAACTACAGCTTATTGGATTTGTTCTGGTGAGTAGAATCATTACCTTCAGGCTTTTTGCTGTAAACACTGTATTTTCAGAGAAAATGCAGTGTTTTCATTACAGCCTAGTGATAACTTCACTGGCCACTCCTCAGATGGCTGATCTTTCCTGGGTCATGGCTGCTTAAAATGCTTCCAAACATTCAGTATCTCCTCCCTCTGCATGCAGACACTGAACTTTCCTCATAGAGATTCATTGATTCAATTCATCTCTATGAGGAGATGCTGATTGGCCAGGACTGTGAATTGTACTTGCTCTGGCCCTGATCTGCCTCCTTGTCAGTCTCAGCCAATCCTATGGGGAAGCATTGTGATTGGATCAGGCTACCACTTCTGATGATGTCAGCAGACACCTGCTTTACTGCGGCAAACAGCATGCAGAGATACAGCTTAAGGCTTGAATACAAGTACGATTTTGCTATATTTATGGAGGCATGAAGGGCCCAGGGGGGCTAGATTGTGGTTGTAACACTATAAGGTCAGGAATACATGATTGTGTTCATGACCCTATAGGGTTCCTTTAAGCTATTTCACAAACTGTAAATTGAGTTAAATTAAATATATTGTATCAATTCATTGCAGTGCTTGTCTCATGAACAAAACAAGATGGCTGCTTTTTCTTTATGTGAGTGTATATATATATATATTTTTTTTGTACGATAGATCAGTTATTGCTGATTACATTTAAAATTGTCACTGATTTAGAAAAAAAGACACTGAAACAAATTAAACAGGGATTGTTGAAAGTAATTTTTTCTTTTTTTTACATTTACAGTATCTTGCAAGTTTTACTATAGTCATTCTGTTAATCATTATGTTTCATGGTATTTTTATAATGATCGTAAAATAATTTCCAAACTTGTTCTTGAAGAATAATGTAGTAAAAGCTGAAATTACAGGAGCACATTTCTGAGTAATTAAGTTTCTTTAATTTGATCTGAAATTCACAATATTTTCTATTATCACAATTTGGAAATAAGTCATAAAATTTAACCCAGTTCAAAATTGTGTTCACATAATATGTTTTTAAAATACTCAAAAATGTGCTGTAAGTTCGTGGATTGGTAGGATGCATGCAGTCAAAATGACGCTGCTCCCACGTATTTTGTTCCTATTTCAAGCCCTTCCAACTAAAGTCACCAAACAAAACCTACAAGTACTACAAACACACATAGACAATTTCATATGGGCACAAAAAAGACACAGGATAGCTCGACAGACTCTATACCGACCTAAAGCGAAGGGAGGACTGGGACTCCCGAACCTCTATCATTACTACCTCGCAGCCCAACTGGCCCAGATAGTAGCATGGCATACACCGGAGGGCGCACATAGATGGGTCGACCTCGAGACAAAACTAATGCACACTGACCTCCCTCAATTTTGGATTTGGGTACCAAAACAGGACCGACCTTCACTACAAACATCTTGCCCAGCGATCCTCAACTCCGTTAGGATCTGGGACTTAACAGCCACCAAATTCGCCCTGACACATACACCCTCACCGCTGACTCCGTACCTACGGAACAAAGCGTTTGGGCCCGGGCTGAGCGCACGAGACTTCAGGGGGTTAGAAAGCACAGGAATGCAAAGATATAAACATATGTACATAGGGGATTCCTTCAAATCCTTTGAAACCCTACAAATTACAGCACCCCTAACGACCAAGGACGTCTTCCGCCACATGCAGTTACGTGACTTTGCCAGACTCCCAAACATAAAGAAAGCAGCCCAGACCCCTATGACATTTTACGAACGACTATGCGACGCCGAAACAATCCAAAAAGGGATGATCACCACAATTTATGCTCAGCTCAGTGCCCCAGACAGAGGAGCCGCAGACCCAAATTACATACACCAGTGGGAAACAGATTTAGGGGGAGCAATAGAAGGAGAGGACTGGGTAGACATATGGGAAGCAACAGCAAAGACGTCAATATGTGTGCTACAACAGGAGCAAGCATATAAGATGCTCATGAGGTGGTACACCACACCTGCTCAACTCTATAAAATGGGAAAAACAACGACAGACACATGTTGGAAGGGATGCGGTGGCAAGGGCACCTTCATCCACATGTGGTGGGAATGCCCAGAGGTGACTAAATTCTGGAAAAGTATCCAAACACTACTTCAAGAGGTCCTCGCACGGCACATAGACCTAGATCCCTGGGCGATCCTCCTATCCAGACCTCATGACTGCCTTTCTAAAAAAGAACAACAACTACTAAATAAACTTACGCTGGCGGCTAGAAGGGCACTGGCACAAAAATGGCTACAGCCCACGGTCCCCACTGACAACGACGTGATAGTTAAAATCAAAGACACTTATCTGATGGACAAACTGACTGCCCAAGTAAGACATACAGAAAAATCATTCCAAAAAATCTGGCAACCATGGGAAATCTATGCCAATGAATAATTCCAAAATAACCGAGAGTCGCGGGCTGCGGCTCGGCGTGCTTCCGCCTGCCGGGCGCCCCAACGGGCACAGTACCTCCACCTCCCATAACCTCCCCCCCCCCCCCCCCCCTCAACCGTAACTCCCACCCTACCCTATCCTACCCCCTTCCAGAACGACCGATCAGTACCTCAGAGTGCTTGACATACCAGACAAGTACGACTATCTCAACTGGGTAGAATAACACACTACGACGCAAAAGGCGAAAAGTAACTGTGTTAGTATACAGAGCACTATCTAGCAAACACAGAAACTCCACGCCCACCAACAGATTGCCAGACCCATATAAAGATAACTGGTAAACATGATACGAAATGTAGTACTGAACTTTAATAACCATGTTAATAGTCACTTAGTTTTATTTTTCTTTTATGGTATGTTTCATTTTGATACTTGGGCTACCAACGCCCGGATTATGGAAAACCAGCGCCGAGCGGCATAACCCTTTATACTCATGTATAATGGCACGATATACATCTTGTTAAAACACTGTATTACATGTGCATGAAAGACCCCTGCGTGGGTCATCTACTGTACTTTTTTTGATGCCGTTACGGATGCTGGAACAAAAATAAAGAATTTAAAAAAAAAAAAAATGTGCTGTAAGTTAACAAATGATCACCTTGTACAAATAAATTAAATGTTGTTACATGATACTCTATATATTAAAGTTACACTATAGTGGTAGGAATGCAAATGTGTATTCCTAATGCTGTAGTGCCCTAGTCATCGTTTAGGTGACCGGGCCAAAATTGCGAGGGTTAAAAAAAGATAGATTACTTACCTTTCAGCTCTCGTAGTGCCCGTCTCCTCCATGTAGGTCTGCCTCTTTGACAGAGATTATCAATATTGATGATCTCCGTCAATCCAATGCTTTCCCATCGAGAATGTAGTCCTTCTAGGAATATCTTATTGTGGTCTGGGGGCAATGGTACTTATTTAGGGTGGAAGAGGAGCTTAAAAGGGATATATTGCATAGAGTGGGATGGTGGGATTGGAAGTCATACACGTGTGTCTTAGCCAATGGTTTATTAAGAGAACCTAAAATTACAGATGGCAACCCTGACTCTCATATTCTTATTTTTACTCCGAGTTTAACAGAGGGTACGAAGACACAGGCCCTGAGTAATAATAAAGTAACTTTTTTCTTCAATCTGAAAAATGTACTTTAATATACATTTAAAAAAAACAGCCAGATATGTGACAAAAAGAAAGAGGTAAATATGTATACTAAAAATATTTGATGTGGAGTTCCCCAGGGAAATTTTTTGTTTTCTATACTTCAGTTTTAATGCCAATTCTCAGTATTTCATCAATAATTGTAGATTATACTAGCTTTAGTGTAACTATAATCTTAATTTTATTAATGACAGGAGGCGAATATTTGCTTAAGTCTCTCTTTACTAGAACTCCACAGCAGCACATTAACATAGAGATAAAAACACCAGAGACAAAAAAAACATGAATCTATAAAAGGCTTCTCCCAACTAACTATTTCCTCTTTCACGCTGCGACAAATAAAGTACATGAACAATACACCAAAAATACAATAACAGGAGAAACAAACATAACATAACGATGAATGTCATGCGAACTAGAAACCGTGGAACCAGTGGGTGAAGCCTTGACCTTTATCCTGTAGAGTAGTCGGATCTAAGAACTATAGCCAAACCATTAAACTGAAATGAGATAAACAGAGTCGAAAAGACTGATTAGGGAATGAAATGTACTGAGAAAACATGAATCCCCATCATAAATACTGACAGTATAATATCCCAGAAAGGGAGAAAACCTGAATCCCCATCATAAAATACTGACGTTACCATATCCCAGATAAAACCCAAGTCCCCCAGATAACCAACCTAGTCAGTCAAACTAACAAACAACAAAGGGAGGGAGAAACTGGGAGGGAAATATTTGCCTCCTGTCATTAATAAAATTAAGATTATAGTTACACTAAAGCTAGTATAATCTACAATTTTATAGCATGACAGGAGGCTTCATATTTGCTGTTTTAACGCTCGGACAGCAAAGACCAAAGAAACACGATCCGCCGTACCAACCTAAACTCTGCGAAGATAGCTCCTCATAACCGGCAGGAAAGCGTACAATGTCGTGGAGAAAAACGGCCGCCATGTCGGTACCTGAAGTCGCAGTGTTACGGATGGACAACTAAGGTCCAAACCACCGAACCCATCTGAAAGAAAAAACAAAGTATAATAACTGAAATAAATCCAGAATCAGTGAATGGACAAAACCGGACATAAACCACCATAGGAGCATGACAAAAATGCGTGTACCCATGGGGAGATGAAAACTCATCCTCAGGAACCGTAAAGGGAATTCTAAGCAGAGCGAGGCCCGATGACAACAGTTGTACGCGCTACCTAATCTAATTGATATGGCAGTCCCCGGTAATAAAGTGACCAAACAATACCCGAACCCTGTAAAAGCGGTAGCAAAATTAGGAGATCCATACCAGACCCAACTACGTCAGGGTCGCCATGCAGACCAAAGTCTCACGATCCCCGAGATCAAATGAGCAAGGGTCCAGGGAATCCAGGAACTGCAGACCGAGGCACGTGTAGAAAGGTCCTGAGACCAAACAAACGGAGGAGACTCATCCGCGTCTCCGTGTCGAACACTCCTTGAGGGAAGCGTCCATCGCTGAGCAAACGGGTCCATCATCCAGCCGAACTGGTCGGGGCCTGATGGGTCCTCCTCCGTGGACTAAAGTCTTGACGCCGGGTCCTCCCAGAGTACCTATTCCATACGTACAAGAAACTCAGGCAGTGGAGAGCGTAGGAGGCACCCCCTTGCATCCAATCCGCCCTCCAGGACTCCATTCCTTGAGATGTAGAGGAGGTCGATATTTCCCTGGTTGAAAAAAAAACAAAATCAAGGAACTCTAACCAGGGAAAACACAGGGAGCGTCTGACCTTTCGGTCTGGGAGGTACCTCACAGGGGTTCCGGCAAATCCGTCCAGGTAGACCGTACAGCAAGATGTCCTATATCGATGAAGAGTCGCGTCCGGGTCCCAACGCGTAGAAAACGAGAAAGATCTCTTCAGATAGTTCTGGTATTCCTGAATGTCCTCAACTCATCCCAACCTGCCAACCAGGTTGTATTGTCGCCCAAATGACTGATGCACAAGATACCTATCTCACCAAGGAGAAAATAGAGGTCACCTTACCAGAACTGGGTCCCGCGGTCCCTAGAAGTTTCTTGAGGGCCGCGTCTAATTCAAAGCAACTAATGAATATACGTTCAATCGTAGACTTGTGCCGGGACTCCGAGGGGCTCAGATCCCTTTATCCCAAGCACCTCCAGCGGTCCAAATTGCGTTTAGGATAGGGTCGTCTGCCACCCCAGACTCGGGGCCCCGTCTGGGATGTCATCCGAAAGTGGAGGCAAGTGTGAAATTCCGGGTCAAGGGTCCAATCCCCTATAAAAGGTACGGGTTGGAGCTGAGATAAGCCTCCGTCAAGTATTTCCATGTAAAATAGGACACCTCTTATACTTCCTCGTATGTTCTGCTAGCACAACTCACTCGTGTAGCGGAGAACAATCGGCTTGCCAGTGTGGCCTTCATAGTATAGGCACTGCAGTGGGCCGCTCTCAGGATCTCCTGAATACTAGACAGGTGCTTAACCAGCAAAACCGCAGTGCCCCATCGGGGTTTAAGTCTGGGTTTGCGGCTACTTTGTTCGGGAGCCTGGCTCAAATTATCCTGTGGGCTTCTCAAGCCAGCAGTCTACGAGCCCATAAATGCACCGATGGTGCTAGGTGATTGGGCAGAGACCATTCCAAAGAAACCAGGTGAGCAATGGATCGAGGGTCGAACAGGGGTCATGTAGTGGACTTTGTTCTAAATCTCATGGTGCCACTAGGGGCCATCATAATAATCCACACCCCCATCGTTCTCTCCCTCCAAGGGGAATCGGTCCGCCCGCCATTCAGCTAGGGCGGCCATGATGGGGGGTTACGGGGACCTTCACCCCTGTGCCACATAGGCAGTGTTGTCTGGCCGTCAAGGTGGATCATATCAGCGCTAGACACTTCTCCGGAATCTAATCTTTCCGGGCGTCTGGTTCTGGGCCTTCACCCTACCCGTAGTGCTTATGCGCCCTTGCCTGCTCTCCACTCGGAGAGTCTGACTCCTCCAAGTCATCCGCCTTTTTAAGAAGGCGGTCACTGCCGCATCCGGTGGTCATCGCCTCCCCCGCGCCATATAGGCAGGGGCGTCTGGCCGATTGCAGAGGGGTTAGCCGCTCCTCGGAGTCTTATCTTTCCGGGAGCCTGGTTCAGGGCATTCACCCTTCCAGTAGCGCTCATGCGCACTTGCCTGCTCTCCTCAAGGAGAGTCTGACTCATTCAAGTCACTGGTTCAGGGCCTTCACCCTTCCAGTAGCGCTTATGTGCCCTTGCCTGCTCTCCTCTAGGAGAGTCTGACTCATTCAAGTCGCCTGCCGTTTTAAAGGTGGGCCCTCTAGCGTTACGCTCCTGACGAGCTTAAGGGAGGACCCTGGCTGAAGCCTAATTCCACGGAGGCAGTCACTGCCATAGTAGTCATTGTCTGCACTGTTAACCCGGATAAGGGTTCTCCTGTGCAGCGGTCCCAGGCAGAGTGACCTCAAGGAGTATAGAGGACAAGAGTCACCGGCAGGGAGATAGGGGCAGCACCCCATATAGTGACCGAGGCAAGTTGGGCAGCGCATGCAATGCACAAGCGTGAGTATGTGGCAGTAGGCTTGGCATGCAGACATTCTGGCACAGACAGCACAGGCCAGATCAATGGGGCACAGACAAAGCAGGCCAATCAATGGGGCACAGACAAAGCAGGCCAATCAACTACATAGTATATTACTGTGTAACTGTACATAACATTCTTCTATGTAACTGTACATAGCATTCTTCTATGTAACTGTACATAGCATTATTCTGTGTAACTGTACATAGCATTGTTCTGTGTAACTGTACATAGCATTCTTCTGTGTAACTGTACAAAGCCTTCTACTGTGTAACTGTACATAGCCTTCTACTGTGTAACTGTACATAGCCTTCTACTGTGCAACTGTAGCTAACGCACTTCAGTTAAATAGTGCCGGACACTCCGTAAATAGTGAACTTGCATATTGAGTACACCTGTAGTCAGGGAGCTCACCAACTGAGTTACCTCACAAAAGGTGCTCCATTGGTCAAAATGATAAAACAGAGCGCTGCAAGCAATCATCTGAACAAACAAAAAAGGGGGGGGGGATGAGTGTGGCGAAACCGAACTCGCCACGTGTCCTTGGAGGGGGCTGCTTGCCCGCCTCTTGCCTTTGGACTATGGACCAGACTTTATGGGAATGTGATACCCCAGATAGCCATACCATGGAGCCTATCTATATAATGAAAGACTATGGGAAAGACTTTAGCTCCATGGCAATTGTACTGTGTGAGTAGGATCTGCGCGCTATTCGGTAGTTTTGTGCGTGCAGATCCCAGCTATCTGGGGATAGGTGAAATGTCTGTGTGTTATGTGTAAATGTGACTTTATGTATTTTAAAGTGTTTTATGTTGTTTTGCAACCATGTGGTTAATGGAGTCTGCCTTTAGTCCTGGGTAATTGGATTACTTCTCCAATTAACTCCAGGGCAGAAGGGAGGAAACCAGGGTGCATTGTGGGGATGTTTTTCTGCCAGCCAGAAAGGAACAAAAGATACTTTTAGTAACTTTTTAACCCCTGGTCGGATTCATGCCATTTTTTAATATGTTGTTCCCCTGAATGGATTGATTGTGGATATGTATTTTTATGTGAATGTGATGTATGGTTTTAAAGTTATGAAAGTTGTGTAAAAGTATATGTTACACTGTATGCATAATGGGATTATGTGTCACACTAAGGGGAGGGGATGTGTGGGAGGTAACATCTATGTCATTGGTTCTTTTATGCCTCCCCCTGGGTGTGGCCTGTATGTGTGAGTTGGAAATAAAAGCCAGGCTGGATGAGCCAGTCCAGAGTTCCTGTTTTACCCTCAACTTGAGTCCTGTGTCTTATTGGGGGAACCTGCTACAAGGGATTGCTATGCTAGGCATATTCCCTTGCTATAATCACTGAGCTCTTGTAAGAGCTTGTTCCTGCTTCGTTCTGAAGGGAGATAGCTGCAGCCTGCGGTGCTTATGGTGTCTGGTGGAGTGCTTGGAGTCCTCTGGAAGCACTAGGAGCATCTTTCAACGGAGGTACCCAGTCGGGGTGCCAGTGGATCCGTTACATTGGTGGCAAGCGGTGGGATGGCGTCCTAGTGCGAGGAGAAGCAGCTCAGAGACACCGGTAACGTGTGGAGTTGTGCAGCGTCCCTATCTTCAGCAACATAATGGAACCAGCAGTGGCTACAGCAAGCATGGCGTATAGCTACTCCGTACTAGAGTTTGGCACGATGGTAGGGTTGCGCCTGAAGTTTTACGGACCCAATCCAGAGGAGAAATACGTGCGGTTCGTGTGGGACATGGTGACCCGGAACCTACAACACAGGGCGTTGAGGGAAGGCCAGTGGGCACGTTGGGAGAAACTCCAGCCACAGGTAGAGTGGGACGAGGAAGAAACCGAAGTGGCCGGGGGAGATGGGACCGAGGTCTCTCTACCGGCCCTACAGGGATGCTGGGCACCCGGCCCAGATCCCCAGCGGCAGTATGTTTTACAGGGAGGGGAGACAGTCGGTCTCACTCCTCAGCGGCAACCAGAGGTACCCGAGGTAGAGGACCTCATAGACTGGTCCTGGGAGGACCCCCTGCAGGCAGGTGGAGATGGGACCGAGATCTCTCCACCGGCCCTACAGGGATGCTGGGCAACCGGCCCAGATGCCCAACTAGAGCTGGAGTTACAGAAAGTGGAGAGCATCGACCTCCCCCCCCAGCAGCAGGACAATGTATTGGGAGGAGAGACAGTCAGTCTCCCTCCACAAAGGCGGAAAGTATGTATGGGAGAGGAGCTTGCTACCACCTCTCCCCAGCAGCGGATCATTGATGTGCAGGGAATAGGGAGCCCAGTCTCCTTTCCCCAGCAGCAGGGCACTGTATTGGGAGGAGAGACAGTCGGTCTCCCTCCACAAAGGCGGAAAGTATGTATGGGAGAGGAGATTGTTACCACCTCTCCCCAGCGGCGGATCATTAATGTACAGGTAATAGAGAGCTCAGTCTCCATTCCCCAGCGGCAGAGTGTTCTAATGGGAGAGGAGCTGGTTACCACCTCTCCCCAGCGGCAGCTTAATGTACCAGGGGGAGACTGTAAGCCCCACACCTGTGCAGATGGGACAGTGGTCTCTGCACTTCCAGCACAGGGGGTAGGGACGGTCGGTCCTGCCCCCCCACGACAGGGCTGTTTAGCCAAAGGGGAGACAGTCTGTCTCCAGCAGCAGAGCTGTGTACCCAGAGGGGAGACGGTCGGTCTCCCCCTCCCACAACCAGGCTCCAATCAGGCTACTTCAGTGGTAGCGCTGGCACCAGGGCAGAGTACCGCTGGTCTCTGCCCACTCAGCAACCCACCAAGGCAGACTACCAGTCCCCCACACAGCCGTGGTGAGGCACCTGGACCTGGACAAAGTTCTCCTCTACCCAGGTGTAGTAACCAGTTATTGTGGGTGGGAGGTACTGCTGTTTGTGCTTCATGGGTGGGTTGCTGGACTAACCAGGGCACGGACCGGCAGGAGGTCAGATACCCTGTTAGTCTGGGGGGTAAAGGGGAGAAGTGTGGCGAAACCGAACTCGCCACGTGTCCTTGGAGGGGGCTGCTTGCCCGCCTCTTGCCTTTGGACTATGGACCAGACTTTATGGGAATGTGATACCCCAGATAGCCATACCATGGAGCCTATCTATATAATGAAAGACTATGGGAAAGACTTTAGCTCCATGGCAATTGTACTGTGTGAGTAGGATCTGCGCGCTATTCGGTAGTTTTGTGCGTGCAGATCCCAGCTATCTGGGGATAGGTGAAATGTCTGTGTGTTATGTGTAAATGTGACTTTATGTATTTTAAAGTGTTTTATGTTGTTTTGCAACCATGTGGTTAATGGAGTCTGCCTTTAGTCCTGGGTAATTGGATTACTTCTCCAATTAACTCCAGGGCAGAAGGGAGGAAACCAGGGTGCATTGTGGGGATGTTTTTCTGCCAGCCAGAAAGGAACAAAAGATACTTTTAGTAACTTTTTAACCCCTGGTCGGATTCATGCCATTTTTTAATATGTTGTTCCCCTGAATGGATTGATTGTGGATATGTATTTTTATGTGAATGTGATGTATGGTTTTAAAGTTATGAAAGTTGTGTAAAAGTATATGTTACACTGTATGCATAATGGGATTATGTGTCACACTAAGGGGAGGGGATGTGTGGGAGGTAACATCTATGTCATTGGTTCTTTTATGCCTCCCCCTGGGTGTGGCCTGTATGTGTGAGTTGGAAATAAAAGCCAGGCTGGATGAGCCAGTCCAGAGTTCCTGTTTTACCCTCAACTTGAGTCCTGTGTCTTATTGGGGGAACCTGCTACAAGGGATTGCTATGCTAGGCATATTCCCTTGCTATAATCACTGAGCTCTTGTAAGAGCTTGTTCCTGCTTCGTTCTGAAGGGAGATAGCTGCAGCCTGCGGTGCTTATGGTGTCTGGTGGAGTGCTTGGAGTCCTCTGGAAGCACTAGGAGCATCTTTCAACGGAGGTACCCAGTCGGGGTGCCAGTGGATCCGTTACAATGAGTATAAGTGGTAACACTGCCAGTTGTGCCTGTAACCCTTGAGGGGTTGTGCACAGCTCTATATAGCATGCCTGTGATCTATATCATCCACTATAGTCCCCAGTAGCCTAACCTGCCAGCCACATGGGGCACAAAGCCAGGACAGCCTGAGGGTGCAATGCGCCCAAGTCATAGCTGAGTCCCAGTCAAATCTACAGCACATGTGCCTGCCATCGACGGAACTAATGCGGTAAGTCTGGTAACTGGCATCGCGGTCGCGGAGAAGTCGCGGTCGCGGAGAAGTGGATGCTCGGTGCCGCCGCACTGCATGGGAAGGTAACCCCCCCCTACCCATGCCGTGGGAGCAGTTATACCGTGAGCGGAAGCGTGGGTTGGGTGGGGTGTGGAAGCAGAGGATCTCGCTCGGCGGATGGAGCCGGCGGGCGGAATCCAACATGTGCGGCGTCCCGGCGATCGGCAACGGAAAGCGGTCGGAAGACTGCTTTCCGGTGGCCACAAAACGGACGAAAAGTGAAGGGCAAAGCCACCCGGAAAAGGTAGAGAGAGGGAGGGAAAAAAGGAAAAAAAAAAAAAACCAAACCCAAGAAAAAAACGATCCCCAGACATGTGGGCCCAAAACAGGAAAATGCAGAAAAGTCATAAGAGAAAATACATCCGTACAGCAAAAAAGTAGGGACAGCAAAATACAATCTAAATAAATAAATCATAATGGCAGTGGGAAGGTAAACACATTCTAAACAAATAAATCCTTGCAGCCATAAGAAGGTAGATGCAGAAAAACAGAGTAAATAAATCAATCAAGCAATCACTACAGCACTAAGCAGGTAGGTGAAGAAAATACAGTATAGCTAAATAAATAAATCACTACAGCACTAAGCAGGTAGGTGAAGAAAATACAGATTAGCTAAATTAATCAATCACTAGAGCACTAAGAAGGTAGATGCAGAAAATACAGTAAAGCTAAATAAATAAATCCCTATAGCACTAAGCAGGTAGGTGTAGAAAATACAGTATAGCTAAATAAATCAACCCCTACAGCACTAAGCAGGTAGGTGTAGAAAATACAGTATAGCTAAATAAATCAACCCCTACAGCACTAAGTAGGTAGATGCAAAAATACCCTCTAAACAAATAAATCAATACAGTAATAAACATATAAATACAGTAAAATATCCACAACCACCCATATATAACAGGAGGCAGTGGTACTCTGACCTGTACTGACTGCGGAGCAGCAAAGAAAGAGGAAATAGTTAGTTGGGAGAAGCCTTTTATAGATTCATGATTTTTTTGTCTCTGGTGTTTTTATCTCTATGTTAATGTGCTGCTGTGGAGTTCTAATAAAGAGAGACTTAAGCAAATATGTATAAAGGGATATTTGGGACTTTGTCTTATAGTAAAATTCTACCACAACAAAACTTGACAAAAGGCAGAGCTGCTGCCGTGAAGTTTTGTCTACTCCCACTGCCGTGGGACAGATCCACTTTAAATGCCACCTAAAACCACACATATAACCATTGGTGTTTGTAACAGTTAACTTTGTTTTGTTTCGTTCTGTAAGCATTTTTCTGTAAGCATTTTTTAAGTACATAAATTCCAAAAAAAACAAAAATGAAAGTATAGGTACACTTAAAACTGAAACGGGGGTGTTAGTTAATGAAGACCAAGAAAAGGCAGGAATTCTAAATAACTATTTCTCCTCCGTATATATTAAAGAAGAACCCATGGCAATAGATGTGCAAATGATTGCTACTAAAAACTTGCAGAATAATTGTAATTGGTTAACTCAAGACAATGTGCTGCAGCAACTAAAGAAAGTTAATATAAACAAAGCTCCAGGGCCTGACGGTATCCATCCACGTGTACTTAAGGAACTAAGTGTAGAAATAAGTGAACCTCTGTTTTTAATCTTTCAAGGTTCTTTTCTTTCAGGAAGTGTTCCGGAGGATTGGAGGAAGGCAGATGTGGTTCCTATATTCAAAAAGGGTTCAAAATCCTTGCCTGGAAATTATAGACCTGTGAGCTTAACTTCTGTGGCTGGTAAAATATTTGAAAGGTTATTAAGGGATAATATTCAAGAATTCCTTGAGAAGAATATGGTTATCAGCAAAAATCAGCACGGTTTTATGAAGCACAGGTCATGTCAAACTAACTTGATTGCGTTCTACGAAGAAGTAAGTAGAAGTATAGATCAGGGTGTTGCAGTGGATGTGATCTATTTGGATTTTGCCAAGGCATTTGATACAGTTCCACACAAAAGATTAGTGTTCAAACTCAAGGAAATCGGTCTCGATGAAAATGCTTGTTCTTGGGTAGAACATTGGCTTAAAAACAGAATACAAAGAGTTGTCGTTAATGGTAAATTTTCAAGCTGGACAGAGGTGGCAAGTGGTGTCCCTCAGGGGTCTGTTCTGGGACCCCTTCTATTTAACATTTTTATAAATGATCTTGAAGACAGCATTGAAAGTCATGTTTCAGTGTTTGCAGATGACACAAAACTTTGTAAAATAATACAATGTGAGCAAGATATTACTTTGCTGCAGAAGGATTTAGATAGACTGGAGGACTGGGCACTCAAATGGCAGATGAAATTTAATGTTGAAAAATGCAAAGTTATGCACTTCGGCGTAAAGAATACACAAGCAACGTATACCCTTAATGGAAGCGAATTAGGGATAACAACACACGAAAAGGACTTGGGAATTGTTATAGACAACAAACTATGCAACAATGTGCAATGTCAATCAGCAGTGGCCAAGGCCAGTAAGGTATTGTCATGCATGAAAAAGGGCATTCATTCTCGGGACGAGAATATCATTTTGCCTCTCTATAAATCACTGGTAAGACCACATATTGAATATGCTGTGCAATTTTGGGCACCTGTTCTAAAGAAGGATATCATGGCACTAGAAAAAGTGCAGAGGCGGGCTACAAAATTAATAAAAGGAATGGAACATATCAGCTATGAAGAAAGGTTAACAAATTTAAACCTATTTAGTTTAGAAAAACGTCGCCTGAGAGGGGATATGATAACATTATACAAATATATTCGGGGCCAATACAAACCATTGTGTGGAAATCTATTCACAAACCGGACTTTACATAGGACACGAGGCCATGCGTTTAGACTGGAAGAAAGAAGATTTCGTCTAAGGCAAAGGAAAGGTTTTTTTACTGTAAGAACAATCAGGATGTGGAATTCTCTGCCTGAAGAAGTGGTTTTATCAGAGTCCATACAGATGTTCAAACAGCTACTAGATGCATACTTGCAAAGACAGAATATTCAAGGATATAATCTTTCAATGTAGGGTAATAACTGCTTGATTCAAGGATAAATCTGACTGCCATTCTGGGGTCAATAAGGAATTTTTTGTCCTAGCTTGTTGCAAAATTGTGCTTCAAACTGGGGTTTTTTTTATTTTTTTTTTGTTTTTTTCTCTTTTGGATCAACAGCAAAAAACAGGTGTGAGGAAGGCTGAACTTGATGGACGCAAGTCTCTTTTCAGCTATCTAACTATGTAACTATGTAACTATGTAAGTTTATAGTATATATACTTAAAGAGGAATACTCTAAGAATCAATACCACTACATCTTAAAGGATTACTCCAACCAAAATAAATATTAATAAATCAATACCTGTGATCCCACGAGACCAAGTTCTCTCTACAGCCCGATCCTTCTCCAGTGGCGTTATTTGCCCTTGCAGGAGGAGAAAGAGTGCCAGGCAGGGGCGGACTGACAGGTCGGGCAGATCGGTCATGGACCGAGGGCCCGAGGCAGTCAGGGGGCCCGGCAGCAAAGCCATGCTTCTGCTGTGGAGATCAGAGATCTCCACAGTCAGAAGGAAGGTTGCAGGGGCCCATGGTAATACAGGGGGCCCCAGCGACCTGTCACCCTGCACTCCCATCCCCCCATTCAGCATGAGACCTGGCAGCTTACCTGCTCTCACTGCCAGGTCTCCCCTCTATCTCTCCCTGTAGCTGGTGCTCAGAGCTCCGTGTGAGGATGGGAGGGGGCAGGAAGTGACATCACATCCCCTGTTCCCCTCTCACACGGAGCACTCACAGCATGGATGGAGGGTGAGAACGGCAGATCCTCCCAAGCTGGAAGGAGGAAAAATACTCAGGCTGGTACAGGTAAGCAGGCTTGGGGTGAAGGGGTTAGACAGGGCAGAGGCACAAAGGGGTTTGGTAGAGATGAGGGATAGATGTGGTGAGACACCTCAATGATTTGTTTTTTGTTTATTTATTGTTTTAACATATTTTGGTTGGTTCACTTTTTATTTGTTTTAATTTCTTCATATTTTTGTCTAATATTTATTGATGTGTGTGTTTTTACCTTCAATTGAGAACTCATGGGATTTTTTAAAAATAGTTTTTAGTTTAACTAAGGTGCCATTACCACATTGCTTGCCTGCTTACATCATTTATTTTGTACAACTCCCTATATATTACTTATTTTGCTGTTTAAGCGAGTTCCCTATGCTAGAAATATGTAAATGTATCCAAAATTTAAGAAAGATGAAATAAAAAAAATAAAAATAATAATTATCAAATTGTTTAAAAAAATTAAAGGGAAACTATAGTGCCAGGAAAGCAAAGTTGTTTTCCTGGCACTATAGCTCCCTGTATTGCCCTCCCCGCATTCCTCCCTCCTGTAGTGCAGAAGGGGTTAAAAACTGATTCCAGTTCCGTTGCCCCTCTGTGGTGGTACAGGCTCCACCTCCGCTCCTTCAAGACCTAATGCGCATGCACAGCAATGGCCGTGTTTACATTAGTACTCCCCCCCCCCCCCCCCCCATAGGAAAGCATGCATAATGCTTGACACTGAACGTCCTCATGCATAACGTGAGGACGTCCAGCATCAGTTAGATCAGTGGTTCACAACCTTTTTCACTTGAGTTCCCCTTGGTAACCCATTTCCATAAATTGTACCCCTCAAATTAGTGAAATGTTTGTTATTAATATAGTTGCTGTTAGTTCAAATTCATGTTTTTCTCTGCCTCAGACTCCTCTGCTTTCTGCCCCAGACTCCCTCTGCTTCTCCTCTGACCCAGGGTCTCCCTGCCTGCACCGCCGCTATTACCTATTTTTTTTTATTTGCGTACCCAGGGCTACAATCTAGTGCCCCTGGGGGTATGCAAATAAAGAAAAAAGACAATGGCGGCGGTGCAGGCAGGGATGGGCTGCCGAGAGTACTAAAATGAAAAAAGTTTGGGAACCACTGACCTAACTGATGCTGGACGTCCTCACGCTATGCATGAGGACACCCAGCATCATGTAAAACCCCATACATGACACCCAGCGTCATGTAAAACCTCATAAATGACATCCAGCGTCATGTAAAATCTCATAGGAAAGCATCTACCTTTTGGGCACCCAGCTGTAGCGAATGTGAGAAAAAAAGTATCCAAAATTCTGTCTGGCCTTGTGGCAAAACAGGATAGTAATTCCTTTAGGGGAAGTACTAATGTGAGCGTATGCGTACCACGGGTTGAGAACCCCTGAGTTAGGTGATCAAAATTCGGCTAATCACCTGGAAGTCACTCAAGTGGATGTCTTGTAGACAGCCACTAGAGGTGGAGTTAACCCTCAAAGGTAATTATTACAGTTTATTAAAAACTGCAATAATTACCATTGCAAGGTTAAGGGACCTGGGACAGTGCACCCAGACCACTTCAATGAGCTGTAGTGGTCTGGGTGACTATAGTGTCCCTTTAAGTGAGATGAAAGACAAATGTGGGTAATTTGGAAAGGAGAAGTAAGAGGTGCAGAGGGGGACAGAAATGGGTGAAAAGTGTTGTTAGAGAGTCACAAGAAGACGTTAATGGGAAGACACACATACAGATTGGTGAAGATTGAGAGAGATAGAAACTTATAAGAAGGTGGAGAGTCAAAAAACAACAACAAAAATGCTTGCAGCATATAAATATGCCTCATTACACATGCTGACACTGACTTAATATGATTCACATACACACAAATACACCTCTCATTCACACACTCTGACCCAGGTTTTAGATGCACCCCTCATTCACACATACACAGACAGATGTCTGATACATACCCTCATTCACACTCTTGCACTCTGCACACATACAAATACAGTACAGCATTCACATACACACTGTTCAAGCATACTGCATTCACGCACTGACAATCCATACAAATCTATACTGGCATTCATATGCAGACTTTCCACACTAATACACACTGGCATTCATACACCAACATTCCCCTGTGTTCGCACACAAGTCCTCCACAAAATACACCCTTGCATTCACATTCAACGTTCCATACAAACACACTCCTGCTTTTACAAACATCTGCTATACTTACTCATAGAACAATGCATTTACACATTTACTACATGCAAGTAAACATCGGCATTTCATAATCTCTGGTACTACACAAATTATGCTGTAGGATTTACACACATTAGCATTACACACACACATGTACTCCACAAAATACACCCCTGCATTCACATTTAACATTCCATTCAAACACACTCCTGCTTTTACAAACATCTGCTCTACTCACTCATAGAACAATGCATTTACACATTTACTACATGCAAGTAAACGTCGGCATTTCATAATCTCTGGTACTACACAAATTATGCTGTAGGATTTACACACACACACACATGTACTCCTGCTTTTGTGATGTAATTCCAGTAAAATACAAGTTTAGCAGGCTAAGATTGCCACAAGGCATATGTATGTATATGTGTTTGTAGTATCAGTTAGTTAATTACACGTAGCTAAGATACTGTTATCACTGTACTGACCAGGTGCAGGAATGTAAGAACTGGAATTACGCGTCCCTCTCCTTTGTATCAGATGAGCCACGTGGTTAGACCGGATGGATGAGTTTAGACTCTATTTATTAAATAGGTTAAGGGTATGTGTGGGTGTAGTTAATTGTGGGAGGAGCTACAGTGCTATATAAGGAATGTACTCTATGTATTCAGTACTCAGACTTTGCTGTATTTTGGTGACGCTAGTCCCTCTGAGTCCCGATCGGTGATCCAATAAAGAATCTCTTCCTTCCTGAAGAAACCTGTGTCCATCTCTCTGTGCTTGGCTTCCGTCAGTTTCTCCGGTATCACTTTGACACATAGAATAATAATATTAAATTGTAAAAGGACACAGGGTTATTTATTAAAGCAAGAATTTTCTGAAATTCAAACTGAATTTCAAATTGAATGCCTAAATAATCAAAGTGAACAACAAAATTGGCCTGGAGAATTTTTCTAATACAACTATTTAGGCCTATAATTTAAAATTCACTTTCCCCAGCAATTCTTGCTTGAGAGAATAAACCTGACCGGGTTTTTTTGAAAGATATATTTAACATTTACTTAAAGGAACATTTACTTAAAGGAATACAAATGTGTATTTCTTACACTTTATTTTTGAAAGCATAGTTTAAAAGGCCAGCACCCCGTCAGAGGAGTAAAAAGTGTTTTAACTCAACTTTATTCCTGTGCTGTGCCGGTTTTGTCAGATGTGATGATCTCAGCCAATCCAATGCTTTCTCATAGAAAAGCATTGGGAGGCAATTGCACATGCGCGGCAAAAGGCCTGCTGCACTAATCAGCATCTCCTCATAGAGATGCATTGGATCAATGCAACTCTGTGGGAAGCGTTTAAGTCTCCATGCAGTGTGTAGGGACGTTGAACATCAGTGCCTACCACTAGAGGTGTTCCTAGGTAGTAATGTAAACAATGCCTTTTCTCTGAAAAGCCAGCAAGGATTGGCTGTGGACACCAGAACAACTACATTAAGCTGTAGTTTTTCTGGTGATTATAGGTCCCTTTTAATACTTAATATTTGTTCTTTGTAGGGCCCATGATACGATTTTGCCCGGGGGCCCAGAAGGCTGTCAGTCCGTCCCTGGTGCCAGGGGAAATTGTCTGAGGCGATGACTTGGGGGTCACTGAGTGGGGGGATTGTGTCACCTTTAGTAGTCTGTCTTCAGCGTGCTGACAACAAACACAAAATAATCACAGATTTAACATTAGCTAGCCTGGAACTTGTGTTCCTGGTTGGCTAATGACATTTCTGGGGGTGGAGTTACACCTCTGACAGCACAGACATACAGTCATAGAAACCTGGATTATAAAGTCTACAAAGTACAGTCTATAACAGAACAGGCCGCCCTGTTGGCCTCATTGTGCCCAGGGCCGGTGCTTGGATTTTTAGGTACCAAAAAAAAAAAACATCTTCACCTATGTGCCTCTTAACCAGCCCCTCTCCCCTCCCCGACCATTAGTGGTCCCTTCCCTTCCCTGTTCCTTAGTGTTCTTCTCCCCTCCCCCTTTTTTCCCTGTCTCTTGGTGTTTCTCTCCCATTCCCTCCCTGTCCCTTGGTGCACCCCACACCCCTTTAGTGGTCACACTCCCCTTCCTGGTGTGCCTCCTACCTCTATTGTTGCATTGCCGAGCGGAGCAGATCCCCCTAAAGGAGCTTCAGATTTTTTGTACCCGGCCAGACTGACAGGGAGTGCTCTCTCTGTGAGCACCTCCTGTCAGTCTGGTCAGGTACAGGAAACAGAAGCTCCTGTACCGCGCACTGCTCCGCTACACTCTGTACACACTGACAGTCACACTATCGATGACAAACACACAGACGTCACTGACAGACACAGACTCATTGATCTGACACACTCATTCATTGACACTAACAGACCCACACTGATTGACACTCATTGACAGACACACTGATAGTCACACACAGACTCAATGACAAACATACTCTCACTGATTTGACAGACACACACTCATTATACACTGACAGACACACTCATACACTCACATGCACACACACTCATACAATCACTCACAGACACACACACACAGACACACTCACTCACACACACACACACTAAGTCACTCACGCTGTCACTCACAGACACACACTCTGTCACTCACAGACACACACACTTTCACTCACATACACACACTCTGTCACTCACAGACACACACACTGTCACACACACTGTCACTCACAGACACACACTCTATCACTCACAGACACACACACTGTCACTCACAGACACACACTCTGTCACTCACAGACACACACACTGTCACTCCTTCCTTCCTGGTATTTAACATTTTCTAACTTGCCTTTAAGGAATGGCCGACCATTCATCAAGATTTATGTACAAGCTTTTACTACAAGTTCAGTCTTCTCTGAAATCAATCCAATCCTGGGGCCTGCATAGACCAGATTACTCCCTATACAACAATACCCTTTCATTACTACATTGTTACATGGGGAAAAAAAGAGTTGAGCCCACCAAGTTTAGCCTTTATCACAGTTTGAACTGTTTTCTAATATTGCAACAAACAAGGAAAAACCTATTTCTCAACTCCAGAATTATAGTCAGATTTCTGCTATTGGCCACGAATATATTTGTATAATTATATATAATGATATCATATCCCCTCTGAGGTACTACTTTTCTAAACTACACAGATTTGAAGTTGGTAGCCTTTTTTTCATAACTAAAATCTTCCATTCCCCTTATTCATTGTGTAGTCTGTCCTGCACTTTTTCTTGAGGAAAGGGAGTGCAGTGCTTGCACTAATTCTTTCCTTTTGACTGCCAAAACTTGAACCTCAACAGTCATTGACCAGAAATTGCAAAGATGCTCCAGAATGGCTGAGCTTAGTTGGAGGACGTCTTGAGCTTCATCTTGACTTTCCGCATTATACATTCATGCCGTCCTTATGTAGATAAGATCTTGCCAAGCAAAACTATTTGGTTTCTTTAATCACTATCTTCTCTCACGATCCCAAGTGCCTCTTCCTGTAACTTTAACACATTACTTCATCCCAGTGCTGCTTTGCCTTTTACTAACACAAATCTTAATTTTAAGCTTAATTTAAGCTTCCTCACTGAAAAGCCACTGAACAGGAGGCGATCAATCTTAGCAACATCTTTCCTACACTCAACCTTATTTGCACCCTGTCTCTTGGGAATGTGCTTACCTCATGTTCACAAGCTTGCAAGGAGGATATTGTTATACTTTTTCTCTCCTGCCTCACCACATGTCAATGTAACCTTTATTGTCGACATCTGTTCCATCTCTAAATAAAATCTTCAGATTCTCCTCTTTCCAACTGCATTTAAATCTAAAATAGACACTTCAATCACAAATAGTACAATTGATGCATTTTCCGTGAAAACGACAATTCCGCATCCATACTAACTGTCACCTATGGGTTTCTTGAATGGCTTGTGTATTACTAGATTGACCATTTTACTTAAATCCAACTCCCCGTTTGACTTTTTCCAATCTTCATTCTGGCTCAACACAAAAGAAGCAAAAGTTACTAAAGATTTGATTGCCTCCAAATTGAAATGTCCATATTCTCTACTAATTCTTCTTGATCTTCCACACTATTGATCTCCAGTTTCGTCTTTTCCACCTTCATAACATTGGGCGATGTGACTCATTCTTTTTATTATTCTCTTCTTACCTTTCCCAATTCTCATCCAGTGTCTCCTTTTCTGACACATCTTTTTGGCATCTCCTAAAGGTTCACTAGGTGTTCTTATCAATTATTTATGCTTTTGGTACCACTTTATGCTGAAGAAATCCAAATCTACCCTTCTTCCTCAATCTCTCAATTTTCCACTGCTAAATTTCTAAACGGCAATATTTACAAATATTAAACTTCTTTGTTTTTCTCCTTGAAGCACGCATCCTCCATTGTCAGTATCTGTTCAGGCCAACGGTGTTCGCATCAACTCTACCGCATAGGCTCACTGGCTTTGTGTTGTCTTTGACACCGATCTTTTCTTAACTCCACACATCACGCCACTCTATCAATCTCTAGATCCTGCTGTTTTAACCTTAAATAGAGCTCTTATCCGTCCCTTCCTAGCACATAATTTAAATAAAATGTTGGTCTATGCTCTATTTATCTCCCATGTTGACTACTGTAACCTATTCTCATTTCGGTCTAGCCCTTATTTTCCCCTTACAATCCATAATGAATGCTGTTTCCAAACTCATCTTTGTGACCTCCTGGTGCTCCCACACATTACCTGCCTGTCAATATTTACAATGGCCACCTGGAAACCTTGTGGTTTATTTAAAATGCTAGTATGCCACATACAAGGCTCTCTTCTCCATCCTCTCTCTATAGCTATAACTCTCACCTTTTCAGTCTTTTTATTTCTGTTTATAAAAGTTTGGCTGAATATATCGGAATGTTCCCTCCTTTACAGTATTGTCAGTATAGTTTTTTGTATCTCGATAGTTCTGCAATATATATGTGCACCACACGAGTCAAACATTCTCCCATTGTCATCTCAACACTGTGTATGATTATACAACGTGACTTATTTGTGTCCACTTGCAATAAAACTCTACTGACTATAAACATGCTTATAATAATGATAGTATTAAAAATACTAATTGTCATAAAGCTGTAGAATGAGTTGTGAAGTGTTAATTTTAATAAGCAAGACAGGGAAAAAAAATCCTGTCTATTCTTCAATATTGTTTTAGGGAATACAATGGTTTTTTTCTTACATGTTTTTTGTGTATGTATTTGTTTATATATCCATCTGTTTTGTTGGTTTTTTTTTGCCTTTCCCTTTTACTCACATAGGGTTAAACACTGTGTCTATGTGTGGAATGTGTGATGATCACTATGACTATGAAAGAACAAAATACCGCTGCTGTATTAACACATAAACACCAACGTGCCGATCACAGAATGTGCCAATTGTAATCTGCAAGTAACATCTGCTGAAGGTTAGAACACTGAAGAAACAACCGACTCCGAACAGACAGCAACAATATTACTTTCAGTTTTGTCCTGGCCATTAAGAACGATAGTCATCTGTCTCTATAGTTCCTGTCCCTGCTGTTTGAGCCCTGCCCTGTTACTATCATTATTAGAGACACTAAAGGAAACAGCTTATTGTGTGACTCGGCCTACTTCATACGTGTACTTTATGACTGTAACCCTTTGTGGTTCAAAGGACTCATCCTGTTAATTAAAAACTATTTTCTCCTGTTACATTCTACTATTCAGTATTCCCTTCAGCAAGACCCTTGTTTTCTAAAACACATGCACACGAGTGGGTCATAATGATTATTCGGGGGGAAGTGGGTTGTATGCACAAAATTTCTGTGAAATGGAAAAAAATGGGTTTTAAAAATGCTCATTTGGAAAAAAATCTACTGGTCGTTTATAGTCACAAGTTGGCTGTATTACCTCGAAATTTACAATTCGCTACAATATGGCGTCTTGACGCTGAATATTCTAAAGGGTTGTCTTTCACATTGCACTAAACTGACTGGGTTATTTACTAAATTGAGAATTCAAAAGGAATTTAAAGAGAGTTTCCAATTTAAGGCCAGGATCGCTGAAATGGAAGCATAGCTCACTTAGAAGATTTTTCCAGTTAAGTTATTTTGGCTTTACATTTGAATTTGCCTAAATTCTCATTTTTTAGTAAATAGTCTATTTAGGCAAAATGTCCACATATAGACATTATATTTACATATTGTGTCATGTTAAATACTTTTTATAACCAGAGGTGTACAAAAAAACAATTTGCACAGTTTTTGCCCAATATTATTTATCTATTTATGCCACAAATTCTGTGTATAGAAATTGAATGAGGCATGTCTAAATGGCTTTACCCCTCTGTAAAGTCTAAAAATAATAATGAAAAATTTGTTATGTAAATTTATATATTTTTAGCCTTTAGCTATCCATCAGCAATAATTTGTCAAATGATATAACTTGGCAAGCAGGGGTTAAGCAAAATGATACTTCTTCACATGAGACAGGGGTTTTTTAACTTCTATATTACCATATTAAAACACGTGTAAATTGTACATTCCTTTGATTAGCACTAATGAGCAGAATTTCTCATGAATTCCCCTAACTTCACAGCATTTAAAAAAACTGGCCAACTAATAAATGCTCTCCCTTTCTTGGAAATGTAACTTTTAAAGGGACACTATAGTCACCTGAAACAACTTTAGCTTAATGAAGCAGTTTTGGTGTGTAGAACATGCCCCTGCAGCCTCACTGCTCATTCCTCTGCCATCTAGGAGTTAAATCCCTTTGTTTATGAACCCTAGTCACACCTCCCTGCATGTGACTTGCACAGCCTTCCATAAACACTTCCTGTAAAGGGAGCCCTATTTAGGCTTTCTTTTTTTTTTAATTCTTTATTTTTGGTATGACATTGTTATACATGTTTGCATTGCAGCATAAGTTACATGGCATGTTCATCCGATTACATTGGTTTGGATACAGGTTGCATTGGAGCATACCGCGTCTGCAGTTCGTGCATAGTTTCTCAGGTTTGCATGCATTCGCTTTTTGGTGTCATATTTAAACATTTCGGAGATTGTACATAGAACATAGTAAAAAAAAACACAGTAAAAGAAACATAGTAAAACCTATTAGTATCCTGCTAGGAGGGTCAAGCCTAGTGGCTTAGATTCTTACTCCGGGTTTAGTGTACCAAATTATACACCTTCAAACAATGCGTATTGGCCGGATATGTAAGGAACATGACCTCTCTTGTTTGTGGATGAATAGACGTGGTCTGTCCCTCATCCTCTTAGTTGTGGTGAAGCAGGGGGAGGATAGTATGGGGAGGGAGGGGGGAGGGTTACCTCATGGTGGAGGTCGGAGCGCCGTGTAGGAGGGGGCTCCCTTGGTGTCAGGTTGGTGTCTATGTCAGCTTGGGGCGTTGGGTCTGCGGGGTGGCCCTGGCATGGTCTCCTTTACGACCCCCAGTCGCCAGCCATCCACAATTCCCAGATTGCGCCATGGTAAGTAGGCTTTCTTTATTGCAAGTTCTGTTTAACCCCTTAAGGACACAGCTTCAGAAGCTTGTCTTACGCTTAATGACACAAGCAATTTTTGAATTTTCTGGCTGTTTGCGTTCAACTGCAATTTGCATCTCTCTCGTTTATTGCACCGACACATATTATATACTGTTTTTTAGAGGACAGAAATGGCTTTAATTTGATGTAACATATATATATATAAATGCTTATTTATTATTAAAAAAATACAGAAAAATGCAAAAAAAATTAAAGATTGTGTGTTTTTTGTACAGTTTTTGCAATAATAATGTGTGCCTAATTAGTGCAGGTTAAAGAAAGTAATTAAAAATAAATTAATTTAGTTGTTCTGATTTACAGAATATATTATGTGTCTGGGATTTTCAGTTTTTTTTTGGTAGTTACAGGTCACAAAGCACAAGGAGTAAAATAAACTTTTAATATGGAGTGATTTTAGAATTTGGTATGTTTGTCTTGTAAGCTTAAAAGCCATAAAAGAAAACAAAATTGCCACACAAAAGTATATATTTATATAAAGTAGACATCACAGGCTATTGTCCTAAGGTTGTTTTGACAATTTCTAAGTAGCCATTTCACCGCCAATCTCTGCTAAATATTGGAGTAAAAATTAGTATATTGGGGTTTTTGGCACACAAACTTATAACAAAGAAATTCTCATGTGTATTTTGTAAAGTTGGTGTGTGCTATTCCTGTACAAGGTTTTATTATGTGTTCAGTTACTTCTGCTGAGTACAACGGTACCCCCATTGTATGTCTTTGGCACTATTTCGTGAAGCTACAGTGCCATATAGGAGACCTGTCCTTTTCAGTATTCACAGTAGAATTTTGAGAGACGGATTTAATTAGCCTATGCTTCCATTTGGGGTATTATAACAGTTTGACTGTTCAAAAAACCCCCACAAAGGCCTACCATTTGTAAAAGTAGACACTCCAGGGTATCTCATAAGGTGCATATTGTGCCTTAACATGCCCCCATTTTTTACCATTACATGCCAAAGTATGTGGTAAAAAATAATTTTGTGCATTTTTTACATACGGATTCCATTTTTGCTGGGCACTTTGTATATTTCATATGTGCCACTAAGTTCAAACCCCCCAAATTATGCTCAGCTAAGTCTTCTGAGTAAAAGGACACCCCCATTGTATGTCTATGGCACTATTTCGTGAAGCTACAGGGCCATACAGGAGACCTGTCCTTTTCAGTATTCACAGTAGAATTTTGAGAGACGGATTTAATGAGCCTATGCTTCCATTTGGGGTATTATAACAGTGTGACTGTTCAAAAAAACCCCACAAAGGCCTACCATTTGTAAAAGTAGACACTCCAGGGTATATCATAAGGTGCATATTGTGCCTTAGCATGCCCCCATTTTTTCACCAATATATGCCAAAGTATGTGGTAAAAAATAATTTGGGGGATTTTTTTACATACGGATTGCATTTTTGCTGGGCATTTTGTATATTTCATATGTGCCACTAAGTTCAAAACCCCCAAATTATGCTCAGCTAAGTCTTCTGAGTAAAAAGACATCCCCAATGAATGTCTTTGGCACTATTTTGTGAAGCTACAGTGCCATATAGGAGACCTGTCCTTTTCAGTATTCACAGTAGAATTTTGAGAGACGGATTTAATTAGCCTATGCTTCCATTTGGGGTATTATAACAGTTTGACTGTTCAAAAAACCCCCACAAAGGCCTACCATTTGTAAAAGTAGACACTCCAGGGTATCTCATAAGGTGCATATTGTGCCTTAACATGCCCCCATTTTTTACCATTACATGCCAAAGTATGTGGTAAAAAATAATTTTGTGCATTTTTTACATACGGATTCCATTTTTGCTGGGCACTTTGTATATTTCATATGTGCCACTAAGTTCAAACCCCCCAAATTATGCTCAGCTAAGTCTTCTGAGTAAAAGGACACCCCCATTGTATGTCTATGGCACTATTTCGTGAAGCTACAGGGCCATACAGGAGACCTGTCCTTTTCAGTATTCACAGTAGAATTTTGAGAGACGGATTTAATGAGCCTATGCTTCCATTTGGGGTATTATAACAGTTTAACTGTTCAAAAAAAACCCCACAAAGGCCTACCATTTGTAAAAGTAGACACTCCAGGGTATATCATAAGGTGCATATTGTGCCTTAGCATGCCCCCATTTTTTCACCAATATATGCCAAAGTATGTGGTAAAAAATAATTTGGGGGATTTTTTTACATACGGATTGCATTTTTGCTGGGCATTTTGTATATTTCATATGTGCCACTAAGTTCAAAACCCCCAAATTATGCTCAGCTAAGTCTTCTGAGTAAAAAGACATCCCCAATGAATGTCTTTGGCACTATTTTGTGAAGCTACAGTGCCATATAGGAGACCAAGCCATATCAGATTTTACAGAACTTTGAATTTTGACGCTGGGCCTATGTGCAATTTCCAAGCATCTTCGCAGGTTTTAAATTCAAACTACCCCACAAAGGCCTACCATTTCTTAAAGTAGACACCCCAGGCTATTTCAAAAGGCATATTTTGAACCTTAGCGTGGGATAATTTTTCCGCTAGCTTGTACTAGGTGTAGTGGTAATAAGCGTTTTTTCTGCCTTTTTGACACACAAAGTGAGTTTGCACAGTATATTTTGCAAACCTTATGTGTACTACCACTGTATAATACTTCATATGTTGCTCAGCTATG
Source organism: Pelobates fuscus (assembly GCF_036172605.1). Taxonomy (NCBI): domain Eukaryota; kingdom Metazoa; phylum Chordata; class Amphibia; order Anura; family Pelobatidae; genus Pelobates; species Pelobates fuscus. The sequence continues at coordinate 31,476,244 of NC_086328.1, forward strand.
TCTGCTGAGTACAAAAATACCCCCGTATGTACCTTTGCCAGGTATATGTGGACATCGGAGGGGCACATTTGGGACACAGCCATTCCATTTTTTTTCAAACTTTAAACTTTTACGCTGTGCCCATGTCCCATTTTAAAGTATTTTACCAGGCTATATAATCCAAATACCCCATAAAGCCATACCATTTCTTAAAGAAGACATCCCAGGGTATTTCAAAAGGCATATTTTGAACCTTAGCGTGGGATCATTTTTCCGCTAGCTTGTACCAGGTGTAGTGGTAATGAGCGTTATTAAATGTATTTTTTAACTTTTTAAAACTTTTTTTACTTTTTAAAACTATTTTTTAAACTTTTGTTTTGCTTATTAATTTTTTTAAAGTTTCCTAAACATTTAACATTTTTCTAAGCTTTTTTTTTTTACCGTTAACCCCTAACTAGCAGTAAGCAGCACTAACAGTAAATTCCCCATTTCCCCATAACTCCCACCCACCCCAGCTAGCAAAATATATAATTATAAAATATTTAAATGAATTAATTAAATAAATTGAACCCCTGAGGATTAAAAAAATAAATACAATTTAATCCTCAGGGGTTAAAAAAAATTAGATCACAGTATAATACTGCGATCTGTATGTTGATCACTGTAGGCAGTGATCAACTGGCAGGGAAGGGGTTAATTTTTATTTAGACTGGGTAAAGGGGGGTGGTATTTTTTTTTTTTACTTAAACGTTACTAAAACAGTTAAAAAATTATTTTTTTTACCTTTTTAAAGCTTATTTTAAAAAAAAATTAACGTTAACCCCTAGTTAGCCTAACACCAAATTCCCCAATTCCCCACTAACTTCCACCCATCTCAGCTAGCTAAATATATAATTTTTAAATATTTAAATTAATTAATACAATAAAATTAACCCCTGAGGGTTAAAAAAAATAATAATTAACCCTCAGGGGTTAAAAAAAATCAGATGACATTAAAATGTATTCCCTGCCAATTGATCACTGTAGTCAGTGATCAATTGGCAGGGAAGGGGTTAATTTTATTAAAACAGGGGAAAGGGGGGGTGGGATTTAACTTTTATTTTTTTTTCCCACCAGGGGGCAGGATCATTGAAGATCCGGCTCCCTGCACTTCACACAGAACCCGGAAGTGCAGGGAGGCGGAAGGTAAGTACATTGAGCACATGTGCTCGCTCTGACATGCTGTCAGAGCGGGCACATGAGCTGGGGAAGCCCGATCGGGTGCTCCCGGTCTGCCTCTAATACAGAGGCAGACCGGAGCACCGTTAACCCCGTGATCGCCGCGATTGCAGCGATCTGGGGTTAACTTTTGTAAATGACGGAAATTTTCCGTCACCGGTCCTTAACTGAAGGACAAGGTTGACGGAAAATTTCCGTCACCGGTCGGGAAGGGGTTAAAGGACCACTCTAGGCACCCAGACCACTTAAGCTTAATGAAGTTGTCTGGGTGCCAGGTCCAGCTAGGTTTAACCCTTTTTTATATAAACATAGCAGTTTCAGAGAAACTGCTATGTTTATATAAGGGTTAAGCCAGCCTCTAAATCCTCTAGTGGCTGTCTCATTGACAGCCGCTAGAGGAGCTTGCGTGATTCTCACTGTGAAAATCACAGTGAGAGCATGCAAGCGTCCATAGGAAAGCATTGCAAATGCTTTCCTATGCGACCGGCTGAATGCGCGCGCAGCTCTTGCCGCTCATGCGCATTCAGCCGAAAGGGAGGATTGGAGGCCGAGAGGAGGAGGAAAGCTCCCCGCCCGGCGCTGGAATAAAGGTAAGTTTTAACCCTTTCCTCTCCCCAGAGCCGGGCGGGAGGGGGTTCCTGAGGGTGGGGGCACCCTCAGGGCACTATAGTGCCAGGAAAACGAGTATGTTTTCCTGGCACTATAGTGGTCCTTTAATTAAGATTTTCTTATCCCCTGCTATGTTAATAGCTTGCTAGACCCTGCAAGAGCCTCCTGTATGTGATTAAAGTTCAATTTAGAGATTGAGATACAATTATTTAACCCCTTAAGGACACATGACATGTGTGACACGTCATGATTCCCTTTTATTCCAGAAGTTTGGTCCTTAAGGGGTTAAGGTAAATTACATCTGTTTGAAAGTGAAACCAGTTTTTTCTTTTTCATGCAGGCTCTGTCAATCACAGCCTGGGGAGGTGTGGCTAGGGCTGCATAAACAGAAACAAAGTTATTTAACTCCTAAATGACAGTGAATTGAGCAGTGAAATTGATCTATACACTAAAACTGCTTTATTTAGCTAAAGTAATTTAGGTGACTATAGTGTTCCTTTAATTAAAAGTTAAGCAAACAGAAGTGTACACAACTGTGAGCTGAATAGGTCCAATTTTTAGAAAGAATGTGTGATAATAACTGTAAATGAAATAGTAATTATCTGAGAACTTAGAGAAATTAGAATATTGTCTCATAGAGCAAGTATTTATAACATCAGAGTTTTTTTCCTGACGTGGTAGATTATACCCCACCCGCACCCGGAAAACTTAAATAAAGACCTTATATCGCTTATATCGCTCGCTGCGCTGGTCTCCATGCAGCCACAGCTCCTCCCTGGCTGAGATCATCAATTACTATGATCTCAACCAATCCAATGCTTCCCAGTAGATAATCATTGAGCGGCTAGTGCGCATGTCACGAAGATGTTAAACGTCATACCCGCAAAGTTTGGACTGCACCAGGAAGGGCCTCTAGTGGAACTTGTGGTTGCCAATCAAGGGGTCCCTAATTAGCATTGTAAAAACTGCCTTTTCTCATTAAAAACGGTTATTGCTGAGGCTGCATGAACAGAACCACTGCAATAAGTTGTAGCGTTTCTGGTGCTTAGATTGTCCTTTTAAAACTCCTGGAAATCTTTCATGCAGAACGATAGGACAGTTCCTGATACCTAAAAAAAAAAATCAAAAATGAAAAACAGCAGAATTTAGTTGTTTTTTTCCCCAATTGCTTAGTATTGACAGACCCAGCAGGTTTTCTTATGGATTCAGAACCATCTTGCGGGTTGACAACACATGAAACAAGCTGCCCTGTAGTATGTAGAATTCAGACCCTGCATGAAGGAGAGCTGCTAATTGATCAAGACAGTGTATTCGGTATTCCGTCATCATCAACTACGGTAATTCATTTTCACCCTGCAGCATTCGAATTGTATATACTGTAGGACGGCATATTTTGCATTCCCCGCATCACCGGGAAGGCCAAATATGTGTCCAGGAAATTATAATATGCAGAGACATAGACAAAAACGAAACATCAACAGAAGATAAAGTCTCCACACTTTGTAAATAGCAAGCGTAAACATGATAGTTGCAAGGAGATAGCACGATTCGAGTAGCATTATGTGATAATATCAGGAACAAGCCAGTAATACTAGACTCCAATTTACACAAGAGCACTCAAAATGCAACTGCAGCGAGCAATTCTGAAAAGATATAGCAGGTGGCTAGTATTAATTACATATAAAAAGAAAACAAAAATGTATGGTACTATTAAATTGCTCATCCAAGTAAGGTGAATGCGAGGGGTGGGGGTAAGGGATTAAAAGAAGAATATCAAGAATGGAGCCATTACTTAATAACTAACATTGACACAAAATGTAGCACAGCAAAGCATGCCATAGCTAATATGCAATACGAATGCAGAAGAGGATTTGAGATGAAAACGTAGATAGACCATGTTGGCCAACACACATAGCGATATGGAATGAGGTTCAGAGAGATGTTACTACAGATAAAGGCTTAGTGTCAGCAGAGACAAAAGTAGAAACCCATTCGACATCCCAAATTGTCCCGTGATACCGCAGGTAGTGGGTGGGTGCAGTGACAGTCCCAGCCAATAACAGGGATCTTCTGAGGCTTGGACCCTCTTCAGCATCAAACCATTGCATTCCATCAGAGATCGAGGATTCCCCGAATACAATATCTTTATCATGGAGAAGCTCGGTGACACTTTTTTCTTTTTAATTTCTCTCTATCTATTTTTAATGGATTACCTGAAAAAAATGCATTAAAAAATTCCTTGTGGAGTATCACTTTAATAGTAAATTAAGTTAGTATTAAAATAATTTGAATAAAATTGTCTTTCTCTGATAAGACTCTGCCTTTCAATACATAACTTAAAGGGTTAAAAAGGTTAAAATGGCCGTCACACTAAAATACACAATATCAAGTTCCCTATGACACACTGCATCAAGTTTCAATGGATTATGGAAAATGAAATTATATGCCTTTTACCTGTACTGCTGACGGGAAACACAGTGTCTATAGAAATCAGATAATGAGAGCAGCAGAAATAGATATATGTAAGAAAAACTGAAGACTGTACTCTCTTTGATGCCTTTTGGGTTTATTCAGAAAGCAGTAAATTAAAGTTAACTGGGAACTGCATTGAAGGCCTCCATGCCCAAACTGTGACTATATCCGGATTTGGAATTTTTCTACCTCAGTTATCTTAGACCTAATCTTGAGGTCTAGTTTTTAATATCCAACAATTCACCATTCAACAAATAAGTCTTTAGGTCAGGGGTAGTTAACCTTTGGCAATCCAAATGTCGTGGACTACACCTCCCGTTGCCTTGCTGCAAGAGCATTATGGGAGATGTAGTCCGTATCATCTGGAGTGCCGAACGTCGACTGACTCTTCCCCTGGTGTTTTAGACAATGAGTACAATGCCAGAATTCAAACCATGTTTGTCAAACAGAAATTTTGCATACAGCAATAAACCAATGGCCTTACTACCAGGGTCTATAAAATACAGCAAAAAAAATGCAACACCTAAATATAAGAAATCTTCATAACTTTTACATTAATGTTTCAATGACTCTGAATATGTATTTTTTTACAAATACTTTTATACAAGTTTTTAAATTAGTTTAACAAATTATAACAATTATATTGCAATAATAATGAAATAATTACAACATATATAAAAATAACTAAACAGGTAAATAAAGAAGGGAAGGCAGGAAGAGGTGCGTATTATTTTACAAATATACATGAACTTTATAAACAATTATACAGAGTAATAAATCTTATCACACATAATATTAAATAGTTTTTTCTCAAAATTATTTACATTATTTGACCATATTGTATCAGCTGAAAATGTTACTGTGAGATACAATGGAAATGATTATTGAATGAAAATGACAAATAGACTGTATTTCATAAATATGACAAAAATAATCCCACAATTATACTTTTATGTAAATATGTGAATTAATATGATTAAGTGATTGATGCCTTAATCGCTCCCTTCGAATTTTAAAAGCAAATATTTTCGATATAGCTTTTCTACTGGGCATCATTTTCGGAATTTTGCAATTAGGTTATAATAGAGATATCAGCTCGGCTATACTAGAACATGTGGCTTAGTGCTTTCTCTGGGAATTAAACCTGTGATAACTAGCAATCATGCCTAAGGCATCCACCTGCTCATACCTCTGTGAATTATTAAGGTAAACAGTTACTAGGTACTCTATCTACCTTATGAGAATGAGATCAGCTTGAAATTAAAATGCAAATACAAAGACTTTGGAGAGACATTCAGCAGGGACAAACTGGTGAAAATATTCATACTAAATATGACCACAGAATTTATAATCTTTATGCATGATGTCCACTCATTTCCTTTAGATTACAAGTGTGGTTTACTGGATAATCTTAATGGCAGACTCAAAGTATAGATGTGGTTACTAAATCAATGTTGATTTTACAAGATCAAATTCTGATAACGTACAATGCTAGGCAAAGGAATTTATTTCACATTCTGAATTCAGAATAAAATGCAGGATTAGTCCCTAAAAATGTCATTGTTTGGAACTCAAACTGAAGTATAACAAATTGCAATTAAAAATCACAAAATTCAAAAGGGACACTCTACTTCCTAACTAAAAAAAATTATATTTAACAGATGTACCCCCAATGAAAACACAAAAACATTAAATTATGCATTTCTTATTGAGGGTATATCTAAAACCTTCTTGAAAAAGTTGCAGATCTATTGTCTAAAGCCTTTGGAAGCGCTCTCCTTCTAATCCCTCCCAGACATTCTGTCAGTCCCAGACTTCTCAATTGAGCTAAATAAGAAGTCTTTGCAAAGTTGGTGCTCTGGGCAATTGTTGCCTCTTGAGTTTATCTCCACTGAGCTAAACAAACCAGGAAGTATCATGATTTGCTGCTTAATTCACAGCCAGGTTAATTTATAGTGAAATCTGCACCTTTCATAAAATGAGGTGCACCTTTTCATTCACCGAGCTAAAGTGCTTTAAGTGCTTGGAGTGTTCCTTTAAACAGACAAACTGTTACTATAGTGAAGAACTATTTTTAAATAAACTATTTTTGCAATTCTTTTCGTCTTCATTGCAGGCCATGTACAGATGGTTGAGGAGGATACAGAGGTGGACAGCCTGAAACATGCAAACGGGGCCATGCAGGGAAACGTGTTAATATGGAGGATATAAGCAGGCATCAGAATCTCCACTTTAGGGAAAACAAGATACATTGCTGACCCTAGAGACACCTCTCTTTCTATGTTGCTTATTATCCTGCTCGCTGACCCCTGCAAAGATTAACAGTGTGGCTCTAAATTGTCACTTCAGGATTCAATAATTTCCCAAAGACCCTGTAACAGTTCCAAGAAAACACTTGGTACATTCTTATCTGAAAGTGACAAAGAACTTGTGTTGGTTGCTATCTGGGACACTCACACGTATACATTTGTGGACTTTTCTCTGTCAATATTCTATCCCTCTTTCTGTAATGATATGGAGAGATTTTCTCTCCTTAGAGCTATTGAGCTTTCATACCACTCATGGGAAACACATCCATTATGGTGGGGGATATCAAACTTCTCAAATCTTTAGGATCTTCATGCCTAAAGCCTGCCACTATGATTCTCATAAGGTAGATAGAGTACCTAGTAATTGTTTACCTTAATAATTCACAGAGGTATGATTTGCCAGCCTGCCACTATGATTTACGATGCAGCTAACTTTCAACCCTTTTACTCTACAAGGTTTCTACTCTACTCTACTAAGCCTTCAGAAGTCATGATGCATTTTAAAAAAATTAAAAAAAATTAAAAAAAAAAAAAGTAAAATAAAAAAACACCAATGTTTCTCAACCTCTAAAGCCTAATTCTGCTCTATAGGGTCTATTCTTATCTCATAAACCTTTTCATAAGGAAGTAATTTATCTGCAACAAGCAGTTCCACTGGCCTCATAGGAGAGGTAGAACTTCTCTAGATACTGATAGCAATCAATGCTGATTGCTAACAGTTTACATAATGTTTTGTTTACTGTTTAAATAACTGAGCACTGATCCACGTGTACCATCAGTTCATTCACACTCCACGGTTTAGCTCTCTCTTCTGGTATCTCTCGATACGTGAGGGTTCCCTCTGTTGCGGCCACAGTTAGTGTCCCCAGACTGACAGGAGAGCTAGGAGCAGTACACAAATATACACTTCTGGATAGTTTTGGATTCTGAGACTAGAATTAAAGTTGTAATCTCTGCATGCCAAAACGTGCACATTTTTTGCTTTAAAACCATAAGTAACTCCTTGCAGTACATGTTTTATAACTTTTAAAAATGTGTTGAAATGCTATACATATTAGGTATTTAGCAATCAGGACTAATTTGTGATTCTACTTTGAATTAGTTTTTTTTGTTTTCTTTGCACTTGGTGTGTAGAAATTGTACTTTTTAAAAAATGTTTTACCATATTTTAATATGTCATTCCAATTTAATATTGTAACAGCAGCCGGTTCCCCTATTTACTACTATAACGACTTAAAGCATAGAAATTAGCAGGGCTAACCATGCAGATATCTTAGCTATAATACTATCTAGTTCGTAAGAATTCCTCTATTTAAAATATATAAATAATTGAGAATACAATAAAAATATAGATTGTCTTGAAAGCAATAACGTTTTGTCTTTTACATATTTTATTAAATAACAATATAAATATAGACATATAAAACCTTAACCCCTTAAGACCGCAGCCAAATGTACAAGTTGTAATCAAAACAAAACGTAAACAAACCGTAAACAAAACCCACACTTATTATATATCATTTTATTCAGGGGAAACAGGGCTTTCATTTAACATCAACTATTTAGGTATGGAACATAATTAATTATGAAAAAAATATTTTAAAAAATGGGAGAAAATAAGATTAAAATTTTTTTTTCTTAGTTCTACATGACATTTTAACTGTGAATTTCAAAATACTGTTTGCTTTTACTGCAATAAAATACACATATTTGTATTCAGCGATGTCTCGCATGTAAAACAGTACCCCCTATGTACAGGTTTTATGGTGTTTTAGGAAGTTACAGAGTCAAATATAGCGTGTTACATTTTTCAGTTTTTTCACATTGAAATTCGCCAGATTGGTTACCTTGCCTTTGAGACCATATGGTAGCCCAGGAATAAGAATTACCCCCATGATGGCATACCATTTGCAAAAGTAGACAACCCAAGGTATTGCAAATGGGGTATTGAAACACAAGTCTTATATTTGACTCTGTAACTTTTGAAAACACCATAAAACCTGTACATGAGGGGTACTGTTATACTCGGGAGACTTTGCTGAACACAAATATTAGTGTTTTCAAACAGTAAAACGTATCACAACAATTAAATCGTCAGTGTAAGTGCCATTTGTGTGTGAAAAATGCAATAAATGTCACTGTCACTGGCGATACCGTCGTTGTAATACATTTTACTGTTTTGAAACACTAATATTTGTGCTCAGGGAAGTCTTCTCATTAAAACAGTACCCCCCATGTACAGATTTTATGGTGTCTTGGAAAGTTACAGGGTTAAGTATAGTGCTAGCAAATTAAATTCCCTGAACTTTCGGCCTGGGTTGTCAGGCAGGTCCTGCGAATTGTAATTAATAAAATGACCTAAATGTAAAAGTATTACATATATATACGTAGAATTATTATATATATATATATATATATACATGTATATATATATATATGTGTATATATATATATGTATATAATTGTTTTAAATTATTTTTATTTATATATAGGTATATATATATAGTGATATATACATATATACTTATGTATATAGATATATATATTATTTCGTTCTACATGTATTTTGATATCAATATATATATATTAATTTTAAAATACAGTTAGAACGAAATTACACATGTGTATATATATATATATATTTTATTTTTTTATTTATTTTATTTTATTTTTTAACGTATTTACATATATTTTTTATTATATATAAATAAATATAATGAAAATTATGTATATATTTAATCAATATCATTGTACGTGTATTTTTATATTAATATATATATATATATATATAATTATGTATATATTAATATTAAAATACACTTAGACAGTGTATGTGTATTTATGTGTATGTGTGTATATGTGTGTATATGTGTGTATATATACTTAGATCATATATATAATAGATATATATATATATGATCTAAGTATATATAATTTAATTTTACACTGTTTTAATATTTATTTATTTTATTTTCAGGCAGCAGGGGGAGTACCTGTCATTACAGGCACTCCTCTGCTTGTAATGCCTTGGACAGCTATGCCGTCCATGTGATCGTGAGGTCCTCGCAAGGACCTCGCAATCACATGGCCCAGGGGGGCCGAAGAGGACGGAGGGGGACTACCGGGTAAATACAAAAGATCGCAGGGCGTTCTATGCCGCCCTGCGGCTTTTAGAGCCATCAAAATAGGGATGACATAGAACGCCCCGCGGTCTTAAGGGGTTAATAACACATTGCAATAAGTTATAGCAGAGTTTATAAGATTAAAGTATATGCTTGCAATATCGGTAAAATAGAATAACATACCCACTTGAACATGTCAACCTCTCAGTTGTGATAAAATGGAGCAGTGTCTCTGTCTCCAAAATCTCTCCTCTGTGTCCTAATATTAATAGGTACGCATATTTTTACCTTAGATGTTCAATTAGGTCATGTTAGGGCCTACCTTAACGTGGCAAAGATACAAGGCCATAACTTGGTCATTTCACATGGGAACATCTTATCTATGTTTAGACTAAAACTTAAGGGTACACATGTCATGGGAAATTCCCTGACTTGGGGAATTTAACTAACCTAGGACAAAATGGTATCCTAAAATTTAAACAACATATTCACTGAATATGGATAAGAGGTCATTTATTAAAAAATATGTTCCATTTCTTACAACTGGTCAGTTTGAAAAATCTCTTAAAGACAAAGTACACAGTCTAAGAAATACAACTAAATTATATTTGCATATTCCCATAACAATATTGCAATATGTATACATATAGAGTATCATAAGGAACCCCTACTTCTCCTTTTTTAAAAAAAAATATATATATATATTTATTTATTTCTTTATGGGTGCACTTAAAACGAAAGGGGGAAATTGTGATAGAATAAACGCATGGCAAATGCGTTGCAGCTCAAAAATTCTTCAGTTAAAGTTCATGCATTTGATGCCAAGACCATGGTCTTTTCAGCTTCTGCTATGAGCTCAAACATAAGAAGAGAAAGTGGATAAGTCAGTCATGCTCATTCAATTACAGTTGCAATAGAAAGTATGTGAACCCTTTGGAATGATATGGATTTCTGCACAAATTGGTCATAAAATGTGATCTGATCATCATCTAAGTCACAACAATAGACAATCACAGCCTGCTTAAACTAATAACACACAAATAATGAAATGTTGCCATGTTTTTATTGAACACACCATGTAAACATTCACAGTGCAGGTGGAAAAAGTATGTGAACCCTTGGATTTAATAACTGGTTGAACCTCCTTTGGCAGCAATAACTTCAACCAAACGTGCACAACGGTCAGGAGTAATTCTTGACCATTCTTCTTTACAGAACTGTTTCAGTTCAGCAATATTCTTGGGATGTCTGGTGTGAATCGCTTTCTTGAGGTCATGCCACAGCATCTCAATCGGGTTGAGGTCAGGACTCTGACTGGGCCACTTCAGAAGGCGTATTTTCTTCTGTTTAAGCCATTCTGTTGTTGATTTACTTCTATGCTTTGGGTCACATCCATCCATGCAACATCCATCTTCTGTTGAGCTTCAGCTGGTAGACAGATGGCCTTAAGTTCTCCTGCAAAATGTCTTGATAAACTTGGGAATTCATTTTTCCTTTGATGATAGCAATCCGTCCAGGCCCTGACACAGGAAAGCAGCACCAAACCATGATGCCCCCACCACCATACTTCACAGTTGGGATGAGGTTTTGATGTTGGTGTGCTGTGCCTCTTTTTTGCCACACATAGTGTTGTGTGTTTCTTCCAAAGAACTCAACTTTGGTTTCATCTGTCCACAGAATATTTTGCCAGTACTGCTGTGGAACATCCAGGTGCTCTTGTGCAAACTGTAAACGTGCAGCAATGTTTTGTTTGGACAGCAGTGGCTTCCTCTGTGGTATCCTCCCATGAAATCCATTCTTGTTTAGTGTTTTACGTATTGTAGATTCGCTAACAGGGATGTTAGCATTTGCCAGTGACTTTTGTAAGTCTTTAGCTGACCCTCTAGGATTCTTCTTCACCTCATTGAGCAGTCTGCGCTGTGCTCTTGCAGTCATCTTTACAGGACGGCCACTCCTAGGGAGAGTAGCAGCAGTGCTGAACTTTCTCCATTTATAGACAATTTGTCTTACCGTGGACTGATGAACAGCAAGGAGATACTTTTATAACCTTTTCCAGCTTTATGCAAGTCAACAATTCTTAATCGTAGGTCTTCTGAGAGCTCTTTTGTGCAAGGCATTATTCACATCAGGCAATGCTTCTTGTGAAAAGCAAACCCAGAACTTGTGGTGTGGTTTTTATAGGGCAGGTCAGCTGTAACTAACACCTCCAATCTCATCTCATTGATTGGACTCCAGTTGGCTGACATCTCACTCCAATTAGCTCTTGGAGATGTTTAGTCTAGGGGTTCACATACTTTTTCCACCTGCACTGTGAATGTTTACATGGTGTGTTCAATAAAAACATGCCAACATTTCATTCTTTGTGTGTTATTAGTTTAAGCAGACTGTGATTGTCTATTGTTGTGACTTAGATGATGATCAGATCACATTTTATGACCAATTTGTGCAGAAATCCATATCATTCCAAAGGGTTCACATACTTTTTCTAGCAACTGTATTGATGGCACTGCTTAGAGTATCATATTACCAGTTATTTATACTCACAGTAAGGTTTTTTCAGAGTTGTAGTTCAATTATCAGTTTTCTACTAGACTTGTGCAAGGTGGAAAAATTTGGTTTGTCCAAATCGTTTAGTCTGAAAAAAAGAAATCGTTTTGAGTAATTTGGGTCTTCGTCCATGTGGTGTTTTAGTTCAAAGAAATGTTGTCCATGCAATTGTTCCAAGAAAAATATTCGGACGAACCAAAATGGCACGACAATTGGTCAGTTAGTGTACTCCAAAATATATTCATAACCTAAATATTTATAATAGGCACATTTTCATACCATCTGGCTCACAGATCAACCAAGAGAAGGAAAACAATAGGTGCAGTAAGAAATCTATATTTATTTTATATATATAACATAAATAAATAAAAATATTTTTTTACTGATCCTCTTTTTTTTTGTTCATTGTTCACATGATTTGAGAATATAATCAACATTTAGTGGCGGCCCCATAACCATTAATAATATTTTTTTTCATCAATCATCTTCTGGCACCATGGATGGGACTCCAAATCACGATAAAACTAAATGGCTTGTCCATTGTCCATTTTCTTTGTTTTGTGAATCCCCCATATGGCGATTCAGAGTTTAGGATTTCAAACGGATCATCAATCACCCAAAATTCAGGCAAATCTCGATTTGTTTGAAACTAAATGCACAAGTCTGAGTGCTTGACCTGAATGGCAGCAATCTAGCAGAGCTCCGTGCAATCGACAAATAATCAATTCCAATCTGGGGCATCACAGTGCCATCAAAAGAACTAGCTACCTACTTGTGCACCCCTCGAGGACAAGCAACACTCGGATGCCTTTTTTGTTTCCGCAAATGGGTAAGAAGACCCGACAGAGAACTGGGGCCTACATCGAGTTTCACAACACAAAGCTCACGCTGGAGATTACAGCGCAGAGAACACAAAACGGCACGCAACTGCTGACCGGTCCCACCGAACCAGTCACAATATGGGCCGAAGGTTCCAGAGGCCTCCCCCGAGCACTAGCAGAGACACATAGGACATAGGTGCCCTGCTACAGCGACCGATGGTGCCCAAGATGGCTGGCTTGCCAGACCGCAAGCTGGTCCCACAAGATGAAGAAGAGCAGCCTGTGGCTGTGCCAGAGCTCTCTACCGCACAACCAACGAAGGGGACAAACACACCCCGGTCACTGCTGACCTGCTAATGGAAATGAGACAAATGCATGCAGCGGATTTTGAAATGATTAGGACTGAAATACAGGCGGTGGTCGCATGCAGGCCTCAGAAGAGGATATAATAGACCTGAGGCAGGAGGTAAAGGGGCTAAAGGAACATTTCCACCGTATTCAAGCTTCCCAGTCCATCCTCACTACAAGAGTAGATGTGGCAGAGGACCGCAACAGATGCGCTAACATAAAAATAAGGGGGATTCCAGACAGTATTGACTCTACTAAACTGCCCCATTACTTCAGACACCTCAGAGCCACACTCCTACCACATGCTCAAGCAAAAAAGCTTGTGCTGGACGGATTTTTTCGGATCCGAAAGGCTAGGCAAGCACCACCCGCCACCTCTCAGGATGTCATCATAAGGTGCCATTCTGCGCCAACAAAATGAGGCTCCTCACGGCAGTCAGGGGAAAGACTTTGCTTGCCTTAGAATCATCCCATCTCACCTTCTACCAGGACTTAACACGGAACACTCTACTATGGCGCAGGTCCTTGGGTCAAGTTACCAAGTTCTCTGACAGTGACCAAAGAGGGAACCACATTTAGTCTCTTCTCGCTATAAAAGGCCAAACCGTTCCTGCGGGCGCTGAGGATCCTCACACGAGCCCAACCACAGGCGACTCGGAGAGAACAACACCTTTTGTCCCGAGGAACACGGAGAGGCGAGTGGTTCAGACTTGAACTGCTTCACTGAAGCAAGCATTCAATGTTTTATTTTGTTTCCTTTTCACATTCTGTTTTACTGTTAGCTAAATGTTCACCATAAGCTCTAATGTGAGCTCTTGCCATCCACAGGAGTGCTACAAACTCCCAGAAGTTTAAACTCTCCCCCCGCGACCACCATGGTCAGGGGTCAACACCCAATCTAGCTATATCACAAGCAGGTCCTCCAGCATCTCTGGTGTGGAAAACACTCACCTACAACTTGGTGCGGACCTGCCGGCATCACACAGTCTTAACCACAAATTTCCACAGACGAAACCCAACTAAGAGAAGGCAGACTCACGCATAGTCCGCATTACTAGAGACTATACAAAGGTGAAACACTCAACTGACAAACTTACGACAGACAACCCACTGACAATAACAGTGTCTACCTAAACTCTGACTCACTGCATCACTATGTTTTCGTGGTTATTGTTAAAATTTTAATTCTCATCCCCACTAACTATCGAGCAGCGTGCACTTTCCCAAACCAGGTGTTTAACACCCCGTCAAACATACAAGACAAGCATACACGTGTAAGCAAGATACTAGTGGCTTTAGTTGGGTATCAAGAATGTTTACTTAGCTTGACCTCTGGTTAAAAATAATGTGCAGAATTTGCAGATATCACATAATGTAACTTTGCGATGAATATATGTTTAACTGCTTTCTATTATTATATGTCACTCGCAACTCCCGGGCGGCTGTTGTGGCCACCTGGGCTGTACTTTGTATTATCATGCATGTAAAAAATAATGCAAGTCTACTTTCTACTATAGTAAATTAGATGTTGAACTTCATCAAAAACTTGTCATAACATCATCTGATGCAATTTTTCAGAGTTAAAAGGGAAACACTGTATGGGACGCACTCAAGTAAAAATTTGAGCTATCCTCATTCCTCTCTCCCCTCACATCGATTCTGAGAAACAAATTATTCCTTCCTGATCTTTTTCCTTGTCAGAGTGCTTACTAAGAGGATATTGACATAACCAGACTGATGCACCTCTACTGCCAATCTCAAATCATAGAGTATGCAGACCTACCTAGCCATGCAGAACTGACCACATCAGATTTCTTTCACAATATACCACTGCGAGATTTAACTGAATCTCCGATAGTTAAACACGCAGACATGAGCCCCCTATAGCCTTCTAATGACACTGTCTCTTACCACCAATTCAGAAGGGGCACATTTCCCCCATATATATCTCACTAACAACACACTCCACACAAATTGTATTACTCTACAAAACAGCGAGAGAACGAGACATAGGCCCTCCTGAAGAATCGAGCAATTGGTCTGAGATTTAGGAATCTATTGGGACTCTAACCATTTGTGTTACACACAAAGAACAGTGTACAAGATGCTTTTCAGATACTTAACCTCTATTAGACTTCACAAAATTAAACTACTCCCATCAGACTTTTGCTGGAAACAATGTGGGGAAACAGGAACTTTCTAACACTGGTGGAGAACTTGTTAAGTTGAAACCCTTTTGGTCCCAAATTCAAGCAAAACTTTTGCAGATATTGGGGAAAACATTCAGTTTAGACTCTTGGGCCCTCTTTGTTTCGAAGCCCCTTTAACTTCACATTGAAACACATTATCATCAAGAATAGCACTCGCAGCATGTACAGCAATAGGAGAATTATGGGCGGAAAGCCACGTACCTTCTCCCACCAGAGCAATCTGCAAAAATAAAGAAGCACTAGACATGGACAGACTGACTGCCGAACTCAACAACATCATAAAATCATTCAATAAAGTTTTAGACTGTAACGGACCGCTGGCACTCTGACCGAGTACCTCCGCCAATCGATGCTCCTAGTGCTTGCTGAGGACTCCAAGCAGTCCACCAGACACCATAAGCACTGCAGACCCCACTTTCAGCGATGCAGCTGCGCCTGGGTCTCGCCTCCTCAACCCACACTTGACCCAAGATCAGGATCCAGCTTCCAGTGGGTAGACCTCTCCTACTCCAGAGAGCATAGCAGGAACAAGTTCTTACAAGAGCTTATACTCAGCGGAGTATTGTGATTATAGCAATCCCCAAGAGTGAAGTTATCCCATCCCCCAAGCATGGGCCAAGGCTTTAAGAAAGGGTCAAGCAGGTCTGTTTAATGTAAGCCAGCACTCACAAGTTATACAATTACTCAGGCCAGAGGCACACCCCCTGGACCTGATAGTACACAGACACACAAGGGCATAAACCAATAAAACAATACAACAATGTCCGACACTCCCACTTACAGCACACAAGCCCTCCCCTCTGCCTAGGATATAATTAAAATAGCTAATACAATAACTTAATTATCCTAATTATCCACAGGCAGAAAAACACACATTTTCCCCAATGTCCAGAAAACACCCCAAAACATAACCCCTTCACTGGATAGCCCTGATCTGGGTGAACAACATATCCAAAGATCACCCAGATCAGGGCAGGGGTTCAAAAGTTTTATGGAAGTCACATTTGACTGACCGCAAGCATGGCTTTCATGCCCAAAACAGTTCCACCGATTTAGACTGTACAGCCGGTCTATCTTCTCCTCTATCCTGTAGATAACTGGCTTAAGTGGCTGTGGTAACTTAATTATCTCCAGGTACAGGAAATATCTCAGACAGTCAGAAACTGTTACAAAAAACACATACAAATACATAACTCTTATAATACAATGTTTAACCTATATGTCCAGCACATCCCCAGATAGCCTGGATCCGAGCGCCCAACATATCCAATGTCAAAAGTGCCCCACAGTACAAGGAAGAAAACAACAAGGGCTGATGGGAGACCAAGGAGGGACAAAGCAGCCAGTTTAAACTGGTCTGGCAGTGTCCCTGGGACAATGCCCCACTGGAGAAACAACAGGACAGGAAAAAGGGGGAGGGGAAGAGGCACATTTTCACATAGACCCCTGCAAGTTGATGGTGCTTGCATCAGTCCATCCTTGCAAGCTCGTTGTCTTGGTGTTTTCTTTGATCCTGGCCTCACGTTTGCCCCACATATCCAGTATGTTGCTAAAACCTGTCGATTCCACATAAAAACATCGCCCGCATCCCACCCTTTCTCATGCAAGATGCTGCCAAGGAGCTTGTCCATGCTCTGGTAATCTCTCGCATGGATTACTGTGATTATCTCCTAGTTGGTCTCCCCAAAAGCTGAACTGCCCCGCTACAATCAGTAATGAATGCTGCCACCAGGCTGATCTTTCTCACTTGTCGCTCCTCCCATACCTCGCCCATCTGTCGATCCTTACACTGGATTCCTGTATCATATAGATGTCAATTTAAAATACTAACCCTTACCTATAAACCTCTAACCAACTCTAGCCCCTTTTTACATTTCTTCCCTGATTCATAGATATGCCCCTTCTCTGTCTCTCCGCTCTGTCGGTGATCTACCACTGTCTGCTGCTCGCACCCTGACTGCTAACTCGCACTTGCAGTACTTCTCGCGGGTGGCTCCCTTCTTTTGGAACAGCCTGCCTCCCCCTATCAGACTCTCCCCTAGTCTTCAATTGTTTAAGAAGTCCCTCAAAACACATCTGTTCAGAAATGCTTATGGACTCCCAGAGTAAGTTATATATACTTACCCAAGTCTGTCTCTTGCTCTCCTAAAGAGCCATACTCCACTCTCACCTTCAGCTCTGTTACTTTTGTTGCCCAACCTCATCTAGACTGTAAGCTCATTTGAGCAGGGTTATCATCTACAATCTACCTATTGTTCCTGTGCCACTGTGTAATTGTCTCATGTATTGTAAATTTCCCCCCCTTTCGTAATATTGTAAAGCGCTGGTCAACATAAAATATCCTCCTTTGGAAAACAGCCAGAAAACTAACACGCAACACCCACCCATTCATCACCCTTGTTCAATAAAGATCCCCCCACCCCATTACTAAACTCGTGCAGTAGATCAAGCAGTGATGAGATAGCACAACCTTATTACCAAAGCTTAATGTGCATAGAGTGATTGTATGTTGTCTGAAATGCTTATTGTTTTTACCATAATAGGGGATTTTTTTCATAAACTAAAATGATATTTTCATGTCATGGTATCACCTATGCTATCAAACTGTGAAAGAATTTACACAGTTTTTGTGTACCATATATTTTGAATGTCATTCTTTCTTTTTTTGTTGTACACCTACCAATTGTAAAACATGAATACATAATTAAGAAACACTGAACATTGGAAGGAACGTGAAAAAGGGGAGGCTTATATAACTGATTTTTATGAAAAGCAAAAACCTAAATACACACCCAACATGTCTAACTAAAAACTTGCCTCCACTTTGTACATAACATGGAGCTCCCCATTGTAGCTCATCACTTTAATGTGTCCTTTCATCCTAGAATACCACAATTATTTACATGATTATATAAGTTGAAAATAAAAGGTCAACATTTCACACTTCTCTGTTCATTAAAAATAAGACAACAAAAAATATATATATAAAGTAATTTCCAATTTTGCAGAAAAAATGGGGAATATATTTTTCTTCAACGTGGCAATCAAATTTCACTTTGGATCAAACTGTCAATGTCCTGAAATTTTTCCTGTTACAAAAAATTACTTTTAAAAAGCACACTTAATGAATCTGATAATGCTAGGCAGATAATTCCACATCTTATTGTTATTAATGTAAATAAATAAAACATTACTGTTCTTCTGCTGTAGGTAAAATTTTGTTTTTTCAAGTCTCAAATGATCACCTTTTATTATCTTGTTATTTGTATATATAATGTATATATAATATATTGTATATATAATGAGTAAACCACAGTATATATGTTTGTTTTGTCCCTGTATATATTTTATAATCATCATTATTATTATTATTATTATTATTATTATTATTACACCAACATACTCCACAGTGCTTTACAATATTAAGAGGGGGAATTTAACAATAAATGAGACAAGTACAGAATGTTAAAGGAAGAGCAGGTTGATGATGATCATGCTGAAATGAGCTTACAGTCTAGAGGAGGTGGGGTATAAAACACAATAGGACAGGGGATAGCAATCAAACAAGGTGGGAGCAAAGAATAAATGGAGGAGATGGTGCAGTGCATTGCTTTATAAGAGATCAAGGGGTATGTGAGATAGAGGTTATTCTGGGAGGCCATAAGCTTTCTTGATGTCAGGATCGGGACAGGGATCCAACACGCAGAGTACAAACAGGTGGTAGGTACGTATACCGGACCTTAGAATGGCCGGACTTAACATAAGGAGTAAGTAGAGAAAGGTCTAGGAACAAGCCGAGGTCGAGGGAACGAGAGGACAGGTAAGCGAGAGACAAGCAGAGTCAAAGGGTAACAGAGATAAACAGGGTAGAACAAACAAGCCGGGTCAGAACCAAAGAGACAACTAGAATACAAGAGCACTGAGTGACTAGACAGGCTAGAACCACGACAGGGCAATGAGCAGATGCTGAAAGCCTTACTTTATACCTTGATTCTAGAGGGTAATCACGCCCCCGACGAGTCCTGATTAGTGCTCGGAACTTGACTGACAGGTCGACCCGGGTTGGCGTCATGACGTCGACTACTGAGCGTCGCGTCATATAAGGAAGTGGATCCCTCGCGGTCGGCTTGTAAATGGACGAGAGAACCGCGAGGAACGGAAGAAACAACCCCTCTGGGAGGATAAACGTCTAAGTCTCTCACCTCCTCTGAGGTAGAGACTACAGGTACCCTGACAGTACCCCCCCTCTCAGAAACGGCCACCGGGCGGAAGGAACCGGGACGAGATGGAAAACGGGAGTGAAAAGCCCTGCGGAGGCGAGGAGCATGTACATCCTCCTGAGGTACCCAAGTCCTCTCCTCAGGACCATATCCCTTCCAGTCAATAAGATATTGTAACTTCCCCCGGGAGATTCGAGAATCGATGATGGAGTTGATTTCATACTCCTCCTGACCCTCAACCTGAACAGAGCGAGGAGAGGATATAGTGGAGGAAAATCTGTTACAGACTAGCGGTTTCAGTAAAGAAACATGAAAGGAGTTAGGAATGCGTAAGGCAGCTGGAAGAGCTAGGCGATACGCAACTGGGTTAATTCGAGTCAGAACCCTGTAAGGGCCAATGTAACGAGGAGCGAATTTCATAGAAAGAACCTTCAAACGAATGTTTCTAGTACTCAACCATACCCTATCACCTGGAACAAAAACCGGAGCCGCCCTTCTGTGCTTATCAGCGTGTTTCTTGAACAACATGGAATTATGTAGGAGAATTTGTCGAGTCTGATCCCACAACTTCCTCAAATTGGCAACATGAACATCAACCGACGGTACCCCTTGGGAAGGAGAAACCGAGGGAAGAATGGAAGGATGAAAGCCATAATTCATGAAGAAGGGACTGGAACGAGTAGAATCACAAACGAGATTATTGTGTGCAAACTCCGCCCAAGGAATCAAACCGACCCAATCGTCCTGGTGTTCAGAAACAAAACAACGCAAATATTGTTCAATCTTTTGATTGGTACGTTCAGCAGCTCCGTTAGACTGAGGGTGATAGGCAGAAGAAAAATTCAATTTGATGCCTAGTTGAGAACAGAAGGAGCTCCAAAAACGTGACACAAATTGGGAACCTCTATCGGAAACAATTTCGGAAGGTATCCCATGTAAGCGAAAAATCTCTCTCGCGAATATCTCCGCCAATTCAGGAGAAGTCGGGAGTTTAGTTAAGGGCACGAAATGAGCCATTTTAGTAAACCTATCAACCACCGTGAGGATCACAGTCTGTTTTTTAGAAACAGGCAAATCTACAATGAAGTCCATAGCCAAACAGGACCATGGTCTCTCTGGAATGTTCAAGGGATGTAACAACCCACATGGAAGCGTATGAGGTTGCTTAGTCTTCATACAGACCTCACATGCTCTGATGAAATCCCTAATATCCTTCCGTAAAGAAGGCCACCAGAAATCTTTAGAGATCAAGGAACATGTCTTGCGAATACCCGGATGCCCAGCCGCCTTACTGTTGTGAAAACACTGTAAGAGTTCCAGTTGGAGTTCAGGAGGAACGAAATGCCTTGCCCCAGGAGTCTGTCTAGGCGCCAGATGCTGCAACTTCATGATCTGACCAAGCAACGGAGAGTGAATCTTAAGACTCGTGTTGGCAATAATATTGCACCTGGGTACTATAGAAGACAAAACCGGCTCAGATATCGCAGAAGGTTCATATTGTCGAGACAAAGCATCGGCTTTAGAATTCTTAGAACCAGGTCTATAAGTGAGCACGTAATTGAAATGCGTGAGGAATAAAGACCAACGAGCTTGCCTGGAGGACAAGCGCTTGGCCTCCCCAATATAGGACAGGTTCTTGTGGTCTGTCAAAATAGTAACAGGATGTAAGGTGCCCTCCAATAAATGTCTCCACTCCTTTAAAGCCATGATAACTGCTAGTAGTTCCCTGTCACCAATGTCATATCTGCTCTCAGGGCCTGATAGTTTCTTGGAAAAAAAAACACATGGATGTAAGGGCTTATCCACACCTAACCTTTGGGACAGGATAGCACCTATACCTGTCTCTGAGGCGTCTACCTCGAGTAGGAAAGGCAGAGTCGTATCAGGGTGAACTAAAATTGGTGCAGAAGCAAACAGTTCCTTGAGTGTTTTGAAGGCAAGAAGGGCTTCAGTAGACCAGTTCTTAGTGTCAGCCCCCTGTCTGGTCATATTGGTAATAGGAGCTATAATTGAAGAGTAACCCTTAATGAAGCGCCTATAATAGTTGGAGAATCCAATAAACCTCTGAATGGCCTTGAGGCCCCTGGGTAAAGGCCAATCCAAAATGGACTGGAGCTTATCCGGGTCCATCTTAAACCCTTCCCCAGAAATCACATAACCAAGAAAGTTTATCTGGGATTGGTCAAAGCTGCATTTCTCCAATTTGCAGTACAGGCCATGTTGAAGAAGCTTGCGCAATACCCTTCTGACTTGTCTGTGGTGAGTCTCAATCTCTCTAGAGTGTATAAGTATATCATCCAGATATACAATAACGCAGTCATGTTGAAATTCCCTAAGAACTTCATTGATCAGGTCCTGAAATACTGCCGGTGCATTACAGAGGCCAAAAGGCATTACTGTGTATTCATAGTGCCCATAACGGGTATTGAACGCCGTCATCCACTCGTGTCCCTGCTGAATTCTCACCAAGTTATACGCCCCTCTGAGATCTAACTTAGTGAAAATCTTGGAGCCTTTTAGACGATCAAAGAGCTCGGTAATCAAAGGAATTGGGTAGGCATTTCTAATGGTTATTTTGTTCAAACCTCGATAATCAATGCAAGGTCTTAGTGTACCATCCTTCTTTTTAACAAAAAAAAACCCAGCCCCGGCAGGAGAGGAGGATCTCCTAATGAATCCTTTTTCAAGGTTCTCACGAATATACTCCTCTAAGACTAACTTCTCTTTAGTGGACAAAGGATATACATTACCCCTGGGGGGCATAGTACCAGGTAGTAGATTAATCTTACAATCAAAAGACCTGTGTGGAGGTAGAGTATCAGCATTCTTTTTGTCAAATACTGCCTTTAAATCCAGGTACAGGGGCAGTATTTGTACCTCTGTAGAGTAGGTAGAATTAATCGGTGTGTTAACTGCGCAAAGCGGTGACACTGTCCGTAAGCACCTGTCCTGACAACCCTGACCCCATGAGATTATCTCCCCTAATTCCCAATCAATAATAGGGTTATGTTTTTTTTAACCAAGGGTACCCCAGGACTATGGGAACAGAAGGAGAAGAAATAAGCAATAAAGATATGTCTTCCTCGTGTAAGATACCAACAGTTAATTTAACGGGTATGGTTTCAAGGAAAATAACAGGCTCAACTAAAGGTCTACCATCTATGGCCTCAATGGCCAAGGGTGTCTCCCTTAACTGGGATGGGATAGCGTGTTTGGTAACAAAAACTTGGTCGATAAAGCTCTCAGCAGCTCCGGAATCTATCAATGCCATAGTTTCTAGTACTCCCTTCTCCCAAGTTAAAGAAACGGGTAGCAGAAGCCTGTGATCTTTATAATTAAGATTAGAGGACAAAATAGAAACACCCAAGGCCTGTCCTCTAGAGAAACTTAGGTGCGAGCGTTTCCCGAGCGATTAGGAAAATTTAGGCGTAAATGACCTCTGACTCCACAGTACATACACAACCCCTCCCTTCTCCTGTACTGTCTCTCCTCTTCTGAGAGGCGAGTATTGCCTATCTGCATAGGTTCTGGAAAAAGTGAGGTTGTGGATTCAGAACTTTGAAATTAAGGAGCTAGTTTAAAGGAAGGTCTACGGTTTCTCTCTCGAGTGTTCTGCCTCTCTCTTCAACGTTCGTCAATGCGAGAAATAAAAGAAATTAAATCCTCCAAATTTTCAGGAAGCTCTCTAGTAGCAACCTCGTCAAGGATTATGTCTGATAACCCGTTTAAAAATACATCTATATAAGCCTGTTCATTCCACTTAACCTCTGCCGCCAAGGACCTGAACTATAGTGCATAATCCACAAGTGTTCGGTTTTCTTGTCTAAGGCGCAACAGTAATCTAGCTGCATTGACCTTTCTACCTGGAGGGTCAAAAGTTCTTCTGAAAGCAGCTACAAAGGCATTATAATTATATACTAACGGATTATCATTTTCCCACAATGGATTGGCCCATCTCAAAGCTTTCTCAACAAGTAATGTGATAATAAATCCAACCTTCGCCCTATCTGTAGGATAGGAGCGGGGTTGTAATTCGAAATGGATACCTATTTGGTTTAAGAAACCACAACACTTCTCTGGAGAACCACCATAACGTACAGGTGGAGTGATACGGGAAGAAGCACCTACAGTGGCTACCTCTAGACCTGAACTCACAGGAGAGATAGAAGTATTACGCATCTCCTCTGGTTGATTACCAGAACGAGATAGTAACGCCTGTAGTGCTAGAGCCATCTGGTCCATTCTGTGATCCATGGCGTCGAACCTAGAGTCAGAAGGACCAACCTGAGTGTTTGTACCTGCAGGATCCATTGGCCCTGTCGTAATGTCAGGATCGGGACAGGGATCCAACACGCAGAGTACAAACAGGTGGTAGGTACGTATACCGGACCTTAGAATGGCCGGACTTAACGTAAGGAGTAAGTAGAGAATGGTCTAGGAACAAGCCGAGGTCGAGGGAACGAGAGGACAGGTAAGCGAGAGACAAGCCGAGTCAAAGGGTAACAGAGATAAACAGGGTAGAACAAACAAGCCGGGTCAGAACCAAAGAGACAACTAGAATACAAGAGCACTGAGTGACTAGACAGGCTAGAACCACGACAGGGCAATGAGCAGATGCCGAAAGCCTTACTTTATACCTTGATTCTAGAGGGTAATCACGCCCCCGACGAGTCCTGATTAGTGCTCGGAACTTGACTGACAGGTCGACCCGGGTTGGCGTCATGACGTCGACTACTGAGCGTTGCGTCATATAAGGAAGTGGATCCCTCGCGGTCAGCTTGTAAATGGCCGAGAGAACCGCGAGGAACGGAAGAAACAACCCCTCTGGGAGGATAAACGTCTAAGTCTCTCACCTCCTCTGAGGTAGAGACTACAGGTACCCTGACACCTGAAGAGATGGGTTTTGAGGGACTTCTTAAATGATTGAAGACTAGGAGAGAGTCTGATAGGCAGGCTGTTCCAAAGGAAAGGAGCGAGAAGTTCTGCAAGCGCAAGTTAGCAGTATGGGTGCGAGCAGCCGACAGGAGAAGGTCATCTTCAGAGTGGAGAGAGACCGGGAAGAGGCATACCTATGAATCAGTGAAAATATATAACAGGGGATAGAGTTGTTTAGAGCTAGCTAGGTAAGGGTTAGTATTTTGAATTGACTCCTATAGGACACAGGAAGCCAATGTAAGGACGGACAGAGGGATGAAGTGTGAGAAGAGCGACTGGAAAGGAAGCAGTTATTAAAGATTGTAGAAGGGCAATATGACTTCTTGGAAGACCAATTAGGTGAGAATTACAATAATCAATGCTAGAGATTACTAGAGCATGACCAAGCTCCTAAGCAGCATCTTGCTTAAGAAAGGGGAAAGCATGTTTTAAGGTGGAAATCACAGGATTTGGCAACAGAGTGGACATGAGGCTTAAAGGTAAAGCCAGAGTCAAAGATAATACCAAGACAGCGAGCTTGCACAGATGGGTTAATACGGGCACCATTAACTTGAAGGGAAAGTGAAAGAGGAGGATCAGTATTATGAGGAGGAAAGACAAGAAGCTCAGTTTTTGAGAGATTGAGTTTCTGAAAGCTTGAGGACATACAGAGATGGAAGAAAGGCAAGCGGTGACATGTTGCAAAATGGTGGTGGAGAGATCTAGGGAGGAGAGATATATCTGGGTGTTGTCGGTGTACAGATGGTAGTGGAATCCAAATGAGGTGGTAAGTTACCAAGAGAGGCAGTATGAAGAGAAGACAGAAGGGGACCAAGACGTAGCCTTGCAGGACTCAACTGATACAGGATGAGGGGAGGAGGTAGTATTAGAAAAGGAGACACTGAATGAACGTTAGAAGAGAGAGGATGAAAATAATGAAATTACAATGTCATAGAGACCAAGTGATTGACGAGTTTGGAGAGGGATAACATGATCAATAGTGCCAAAGGCAGCAGACAGGTCAATACCAATTAGTATGGCATAGTGGCCTTTGGATTTAGCTGAGATTAGACCATTTGTAACTTTGATTAGAGTGGTCTCAATAGAGTAAGGGGGAAGCCAGATTAAAGAGGGTGGAGGAAAGAGTTGGAATTGAGAAAGCAAGCCAAACAGGTACAGACAAGTCTTTCCAGAAGCTTTGAGGTAAAAAGGAGAAGGGAAAAGGGATGATAGAAAAGGAAGATGGGTCAAGAAATGGCTTTATTAAGACGGGTACTACAGTAGCAGGTTTGAGGGGAACAGGTAATAAATAGACAAGCTGAAGATATGCATTAAAGAAGGCACAAGACAAGGGGAGAGAAATCTCATAAAGTGAGATGGGACAGGATCAAGTGGGCAACTGGTGCAGAGAGAAGAGAGGGAAGTGCATCCACCTCTAAGTTCAATCTTGTCGGTAAAGTAGCACGCAAAGCTATCAACTGTAAGATTAGTTTGGGGGGTGGCTATAGCAGGGCAAAAAAGAGAGTTAAAGCTATCAAAGAAATGCCTGGGATTAAGGGAGCATGATCTAATGAGAGAGCAAAACTATTGCAGTTTAGCAAGGGAGTGGGCTGTGCTGTATGAATGTAAGATGAATTTATATTAGAGAAAGTCTGACAAAGTGTGAGACTCCCTCCAGCAGCATTCAGCTGAATGGGAACATTTCTGCAGGTAGCATGTTGACTAAGTGTACCATGTTTGGAGGCACGTCTTGCTCGATGTGTATGTTTGTAGCAGGGGTTCAGCGTCCAGAGCAGTGGTGAGGGTAGTGTTATATGAGGAGATAGCCAGAGAGGGTCAGGAGAAGGAATGGATGGGTTAGAGTTAATAATGGAGATCAGCTGAGAGCTTTTAAAGGGAAATAGAATTCAGGTTCCTCCTGAGTTGATAGGGGTTAGGCTGAGAGTGGTGGCTGAAGGACACTCAAGAGCAAATGATAAGAGTTGGTGAACTGAGAGAGGGAATGGAATGTTACTGAGCTTGGAGTTAGTGCGTGCATCTAAAGAAAATAAATAAAGGGTACCCTCCGCTTAGAAGCCAAGTGCAAATAAGTGCACATACATGTTCTAGGCCAAGATCTTTCATTCCCCTCATTACATTTACTTGTGTAGTCTATCTCTGCACTTCTATACTATAATTAAAAACCTGTGCTCAAAAATTTACCACATTATAAGGTAATATTACTTCTGAGTAATCCAGACGCAATATTACATTTTCATTCTGCAAATAATTGATAGTTTTAAAACATGGCAACGCCTAACTGGAAGTCACTTTGAGGAAGTGTGAAATAATACTGTAGCAAATAACAGTGTAGCAACACAGAGTTTACCTTTTTTTCTAAAGTGTTTACATAGGGAAAATATTTAGCATAGCAACGTTTTTATTTTCTTTAAAATGTCACTCTAAGCATGATAAAAATGTCGCGTCATACATTGATAAATATGACGCAATAAGCAGCATTAAAGCTTGTCATCATTTTATTTTTGTCAAACTTTATAAACATTTTGGATTGCCATGCAGTACTTTATTCTAATCTTTGTGCAGACATGTTTTGTGCTTAAAGAGTCACATGACCATTATTCGTGGAAGGAAGTTTAATATTTGTAATCATAGAGAAATATCATGTAAGATAGGGCCTGTGGTTTGCTCAAAGAGATCCAACTTACTTTGTACTTTTAAATGAAATAGTCTTCCAGTATATATATATATAAATATTTATTATTTTGAATTTAACATTAATTTATCACAGGCAATTTTTTTTTCTTTTTTTTAATAAAACTTGTTTTAATCTCAAATCCTGTCTCCAAAATGTATTTATCTATTTCAATTATTCATTTTTAATAAGACATAAATAAAAAGGGCCAAAAGATCTGCTTATCTTTTTGTGCCTTTTATATTTCATGAGCAGTACAATTTCGGTTAATATTGTCTAAAATGCCTTTGCCACACATGACAAAAAAGTTTGTTTGGCATATTGCATATTACGAAATGCAGATTACGCTTCAAATGTTATTGTTCATTTAAATTGTTTCAACAATTCAAACTGTTTCAAGAATTACATGATACGAATAATATACAAAATACCAGAATTAAACTTCAACATGTTATACCAACCTGTAGTAAATGTATATTTTTTTCATTTTTCAGTAAAGAAATAAACCAAGCACCATAACTACTACAACGTGCTGTAGTGGGTATAGTGCCAGGCAGGGTCAGCTTTTGGGGTGTGCAAGCTCACTCTCCCCCAAAAGAAGCTTGTTATGTTTTGGGACTAATTTTCAGCCAGCTGATTAATCCTGTGGCCAGAGAGATTGCAAAGGAGCAGATACTGACAATGACTCCCTCAAAATGTCCTGCATACTAAGGCTGACGGGCAGAGGCACCACCAAACACTGACACACATGCAGATGCACTGACACACATGCAGATGCACAGACACACTAATACACACACACTGACACTGATAGTCCAAAAGTCCAGAAGATGTTAGCTCTTAGGAAGGCTAAGTGTAAAAGTCCTTGCTATCATACATCCAAGGAACCTGCCTAATGAGCTATATACTCTAGTAGCAAACTATACTCCTCATAGATAATAGTGACACACACACAAAAAAATAATAACCAGATATAAGGTATGGAATGATAAACAAGACTACAATGGTATCTTCATTAAAAATCACTTTATTCCAACAGAGAAAGGAAAAGATAAAATGTATAGAACGCAGAGATACAAGTGTTCTCTGAATGTAAATATCACTTAGAAATGTAAAATAGAAAATAAAATCAAAGTCACTCACAAAAGGGATCACTACCAGTGTGAAGAAATTACCCTTTTTATTCGTTATTTCTTTGTTTTTCCCTTCGGTAGATGGAACACTACCGAAGGAGGTTTAAATAGACTTGGTTTCCTTAAAACTACCCTTTGAAAATGTTTGCACCATGCCATAGATATTGGAATAGGTATCATTCTAAGGCACTATAGCAATTTCGGTATTATGTATGCTTTGACCAAGTTTATTTTGCCCAGCAGGGACAGATTTAGATTGTTCCAATCACTAGTCTGCTTTATAAGATCCCTGAACAAGAATTACCCCATATTTTTTGGTATGATTATGCCCAAAATCTCAAGGAATCATTAGTCCACAAAAATTAATATTTATTAGATAATCTATGAATTGTTGCTTTGTCCAAACCCAACGGCATCGTCTGGGTCGTATGTATATTAATCTTGTAATTTGACATCTCTCCATATTTATCAGCCTCCCTTAGAACTGCCTCTATGGATGTTTCAGGTTCTGTAAAAATTAATAGCACATCATCCACAAACAGGATTAATTTACATATCCGTTTGCCCACTTTTACCCCTACAATAGTTTCCAAAGCCCTAATTCTTGCCGCCAGGGGTTCCAACGATAAAATATAAAGATTAACAAATTTACAAAATAATCTGTGTTAACAGGAGCTTAAAGCAAATTCCAAAAAGTGCTCTTAGTGCAGCAGCTCTCACACAAAAATAGGAACTCTCCAATCTATTGTAATTCAGTCAAATAAATACACTATATACACAAACAATATGTTTACACAAACAATCACTTACTCCCCAGCAATTTCTTAAGGGTATGTAAGATGTTTGGGTAGTCTTTAATCCAATTGCAGTGTGTTCCTCAAAAAGAACAGAAGAAAACAGGAAAAACTCGCCCTGGTGTTGAAATCCTTATGATAACATTATATAATGTATAAATAAAGGTGAAGGTTGCTTCTCACCTGGATAAGAGCCTATGACCTGGCTCTGAGTATATTAGCCCATGAGTCCTTTTTTGGGGGAGGACTCCTTCCCTCTTTCAGCAGGATAGAAGATCCTGAATCGTGAATATAGACCTTTCAGATTCCCGGAAGTGACGCCACGCGCACGAACGTACGGACATGCGTGATGACGTCACTGATAAGGGATAAAGTATTTCAGCTGTAATTCTTCACACTCCCCCACAGAAACGTCCGGGATTGATTGGAATGTGGCTCGTTTCCTCCAATCTGGACGGGAGGCGGGGAATTTAATCGGAACGATTCAGGATGGAAGTCACCAATTGAGAAAGCCGAGAAAAATCGGCGAAACGCGTTTTGGACAGCTACCAGTATATTGTATGTATTTTATTGATTTTAAATGTTTATGTAATTGGATCACATACATCTGGTATATCTTCTATCCTGCTGAAAGAGGGAAGGAGTCATCCCCCAAAAAAGGACTCACGGGCTAATATACTCAAAGCCAGGTCATAGGCTCTTATCCAGGTGAGAAGCAACCTTCACCTTTATTTATACATTATATAATGTTATCATAAGGATTTCAACACCAGGGCGAGTTTTCCCTGTTTTCTTATGTTCTTTTTGAGGAACACACTGCAATTTGATTAAAGACTACCCAAACATCTTACATACCCTTAAGAAATTGCTGGGGAGTAAGTGATTACTATTGAGCGCTACACACTTTCACTATTGCATATTGTTTGTGTATATAGTGTATTTATTTGATAAAATATAAAGCATTGGTGCCAGTGGGCACCCCTGGCGTGTTCCGTTATGAATCTGGAACCAATAGGGAGTAAGAACAGAGGATAGACGCAGGTCTTCGGCAGAGCATAGGGGCCTAGACGGGACATACTTGTGTATTAAGGAGGATAGATAGGTGGGGGTAGCAAGAACCAGAATTTTATATTGAGCTCTATATCTTACGGGAAGCCAATGCAGGCACTGACAGTGGGGTGAGGCGTGGGAGGTGAAGATGAGCCTCGCCGCCACATTCATTATAGACTGCAATGGGGCAAGTTAGGAGCACGTAAGACCACTGAGAAGTGGATTACAGTAGTCAAGGCGAGAGAGGACAGTGGCATGGACCAGCACCTTAGCTGCATCTGGCGTTAGGTAGGGACGGAAGCACGCAATGTTTTTGAGATGGAAGTGGCAGGATTTGGCAATCGACTGGACATGAGGGGTGAAGGAGAGGTTGGAGTCAAATAGAACACCTAGGCAGATAGCCTGCATGGTGGAGCTGATGGTATCACCATTAAGGTGGAGGTAGACAGAGACAGGAGTAGCAACACTTGAGGGAAGAAAGACCAGAAGTTCTGTTTTGGACAAGTTGAGTTTAAGAAAGTGGGCAGCCATCCAGTTAGAAATAGCAGAGAGGCAGTCAGAGACACTAGTCAAGAGGGGCGGGGAGAGATCAGTGGAGGACAGATAGATTTGCGTGTCATCTGCATAGAAGTGATATTGGAAGCCAAAAGAGCTGATGAGTTTACCAAGGGAGGCAGTGTAGATCGAGAACAGTAGGGGACCAAGGACTGAACCTGAACCTTGGGGGACACCAACAGAGAGAGGTTGGGAGGAAGAGGCAGAGCCAGAGAAAGAAACACTAAACTAGTGCTGGGTGAGGTAAGAGGAGCACCCGGAGAGAGCTTCACCACCTGTTCGTATTAGCAGATATCTTAAGTTACACTGTGACTCCTTATAGGCCAGAGCTTGTTTGGCTCTAGCAGCCTTGAGTACCGTGCAAAGATACCACGAGTGCCGTGCATGGCACTGGTGCCATAGGTTGACTACCACTGCACTAGAACATTACAAGACTGTTCTGTTGGCCTTCTTCTAAGCGAATGATTAAAGATTATGTTCAAGCATGTTAAATTTGTACCAATTCCAAGTCCTTTTCACACAAGCCAGCTGGTCTTCTTCTGCCCCTCTCTATACCTAAGACACCCTGGACACACCTCTCCATTGATTTTATAGTGGACCTTTCTCACTCTGAAGGTCATACAGTTATTTTAATGGTTACGGACAAGTTTTCCAAAATGGCCCACTTGATTCCCCTGAAAAGACTCTCTTCTGCTGCTCAACTGGCCAATATCTTTGCCATGGAAGTATTTAGACTACACAGCATACCAGTTGACATTGTCTCTGAAAGGGGTCCACAGTTCATCTCCAGGTTTTGGAGGGGTTTTTGTAAGGAAATGGGTATTGCTCTTTCCTTTTCAGGTGGCCAATGGTATTCAACCCAACGTCCTTCCTGGTATGTTCTCTGAAAAGGGAATTTCTGCCTTGGATGCCCACCTTGCCACTCTGTGGGAGATGTGGAATCAAGTCCATTCAGCTCTGTCTCGTGCAGCTGTCTCGCAAAAGAGGATCGCATTAGGGCTGCGGCATCTAGCTATGTTCCCGGTGATAAGGATTGGCTCTCTACGAAACACTTGTGCGTACGCGTCCCTTCTATGAAGCTGGCTCCGAAATGTATAGGTCCTTATAGGATCCTCAGCAAGGTCAACCAAGTCTCCCACTCCATGGACTTGCCTTTGATATGCAATAAATACACCAGGCCTATTGTTTGTCCTGGCCCTGTCAATGCTGACTCCGGCAATGAAAGGAATACGAGGTGCACTCTCTCCTTGACTCAAGATTCTCTCGTGGTACACTGCAGTATTTGGTCCACTGGAAGGCTTATGGCCCAGAGGAGCGTTCATGGGTGTCTGCTTCTGATCTACACGTTCCCTGTTTGGCTTTTCACGCTGCTTTCCCTCTGAAGCCTTCAGCCTCCCGCCCTCCTGGCGGTCCCCGCCCACTCTCGGGTGCAACGTTTTCCACCGACATTCTCTCTAGAAAGGGAGGGCCAATCCCTGAAGACATCAAGTGGGAAAAAAAATATCCAGGAACACCTGAGGTTTCTTCTAAAAGTCTTTTTATTTGGAACAAGAAAGTGGAGACAACGTTTTGGCTCCTCTCTAAGCCTCTATCAAGTTAATGCTAAAGTAGGCCAATCACCATGGAAACCAGTGAAACCAACAGGTACATTCCATTTTCAACTCCTCCCCTCTTACAGTTTGCATCACTTTTTAGAACAGGATAATCTCCCCAATGTTTCTGTTTCTTTTCTGATGCAATGTGCGCCAGGATGGAACTTGATTGTGAAGGTATTTATTGAAAGGAAAACTGAGCATGTTATAGGTGGTTTTCAATGTTTTATACAATGGTGTGCTTTCCTGAGATGTGACAGCATCCTTTAACAACAACAACAACAGCTACGAATAGTAGCAAAAAATTATAACAATAACAAATAAGTGTAATGTATAAGTTAACCAGTAAGGCAGCGGGGACACAGGGCTCCGGATGGAGTTATCTGTAGTCAGTGGCGTAGCTAGAACTTTTGCCGCCTGGGGCTGCACCTGAGTTTGCCGCCCCTATTTCGACCCACATCATGTCCGGTGCAGTCGCGGGCGTCCGTGGCTGCACCAGACATACCTCTTATAAGTACTCAATGCCTCTAGCCCAACAAAACAACCTGTTCAAGCTTTTTTTAAGACATGCACCCATTGAATACATGCATGAAAAATTCATTCATGTAATTCATTGGGGGCATATCACTGTTTTTATTGGAGAGGGAGTTGCCCATTTGGGCAGAGTGTTCCTTTAAATAATTGATACTGAAGTGCTTGAGTATAACTTTTTATTGGTGTGAAAGGAAACACGCTTATTGAATTTAATTTTATATACACATTTCAAAAAATATATACTTTTAATTTTTTTGGCTGGGAGGGAGCAGGGGCTGTGGGAGGTGCAGGGACAGAGTGGGATCTGTGCAGGGAGGGAGGAGGACAGTGCAGGGTAGGCAGGGAAGAGATGGGAGCTTTACAGGGGAGGGAGGGTGCCGGGGAGGCAGGCGGAGAGGGGATCTGTGCAGGGGAGGGAAGTGATATGTGCAGGGAGGGAGGGGATCTGTGCAGGGGAGGGAGGGGGAGGGAGGGGGAGATGGGATCTGTGCAGGGGAGGGGGGTAGGGAGAGATGGGATTTGTGCAGGGGGGGGAGGGGGAGATGGGATCTGTGCAGGGGAGGGGGGTAGGGGGAGATGGGATCTGTGCAGGGAAGGGAGGGGTAGAGGGGAGTTGTGCAGGGAGACAGGGGCGGCCGCCAGGGAGACAGGGGGAGAGGGGGCTGTCAGGGAGGCGGGGGAGAGAGGGGTAGAAGGGACTGACATGGAGACAGCAGGTGAGGGGGGCTGTGCAGTGAGGAGGGGGCTTGGAAGAGCTTATCTGATGTCTCTGCCAGGCTGCTCTTCCTCTTCACTCGCAGGACATGCCTCCAACTTCCCATGCCTCCTACACCGTCTCTTCCCCCTCTCTCTCTGCACCGGACGGAGGAGACCTGTCAAGCAGAGCAGGATCACTGCCAGGTCTCACTCAGAGGGTGGGAGGGAGTATGGGAGTCAGCAGGGACCTTGTCGCCCCAAAAAGTGCTGCCCCCCCCCCTTTCACCCTTGCTACGCCACTGTGTGTATTATGAGGCTAGGTCAAAACAGGACAAAGCAGATTAACAGATACATAAGAAAGATGCAGGTAAAGCGTGAAAAAGGATATGGAGAAACTGGAAAGACCTGGTACAGCCAGAGGGAAGTGAGACAATGAGATTAGCTACAGCACATGGTTTGAATAAACAAAAGAACTCAAGTGCGGGGGAGAAGAAGCAATACAATAAATACTGGATCTAGAAACATTGTAACAATCAAAATAACATATACTGCAAGAGTATATTGACATGCTGTTTCATAGAACATGGAGAAAGGAACGGACGGATCCGGAGCACAAGGCAGATGTTGTGACATTGCAGTGGATAGAAAACAAAAAACAAAATATATATAGCTCTCATAGCCCCTTATAGATTACTGTGGTTTTATTTGACAATCTGACAATCTAATGCTTTTCAATAGCTGCGTTTGGAGT
This sequence comes from Pelobates fuscus, assembly GCF_036172605.1. Taxonomy (NCBI): domain Eukaryota; kingdom Metazoa; phylum Chordata; class Amphibia; order Anura; family Pelobatidae; genus Pelobates; species Pelobates fuscus. Next base: position 31,510,810 of record NC_086328.1, read on the forward strand.
CATCATGACGTGTGTAACTATCTTCATGAGGCTGTCTGACAGACACTAGAAACATGTTTTCAGCCAATTTTAAATATAGCTGTTTCCCCTTTAACCTATTCATGATGTTAGGATGTTCCATACTGCACTGCAAATAGTGGGCTTCAAGGTGGTTATGTTGGCATGGAAAGTCCTATAGTTTTGGTATGAGCAGGGTTAAATCCCTGCTTGCACCAGGAAGACCCAGGTAATAATCAGCTTTGGCTTATTTAGTTATTAAGTAACCCCAGACTGACTAATGAGCTGCATTCAGCACTCAAAGTAAACGCTGCATATAACCGTTTAAATCACTGTAGCTGAATACTCACATTCAGCTAGGTAATTATCTTGGAATGCCCTCAGATTCTCTACCAGAGAGGGAGACCCCCAGAATCTGAAAAGACTCCAGCATGGTCTCCCTGTATATCTCCTGATGACAGTGATTGGCGCTGGGCTGTGTCTGCTGCACAGCAGTAATCACTATGTGATTGGCAGGGACATCATGCAGGAACAGCAGCATGAGAGGGAGATCTTCCACTTATTCTGTGATCACACTGTGAAGTTACTTTTTCTGCTCAATGCTGAGCCGTTCTTTTCTTCGAATCATGCGGGTTGAATAATCCATGAAGCCAAATGGCCTGAGATGAAAAAAAATGAAGGCAAATTCATTCACACACCCACTGGCAGAACTACCGCAGTCTCAGGGGTCACAGCTGCGACCAGGTCCGTCACTCCAGGGGGCCCGGCCGCCCTGCGGACCCCTGCGACCGCGGGTTC